>NC_134404.1:27856064-28143564 GCF_038048845.1 Mixophyes fleayi | reverse complement strand
TACAGCTCCTCAGAGGCGCACATGCGACCCCATGCAGATCATCGTCAATCTCAATTATCTGTATATGCCCTTACTGTACTCAGCCTGCATTTACACACCTATCTAGTCACAAGGAGGTGACAGTGTCTGATGTGCTCATGCTTTTTTTGTGGGCATGCGCAGTACAAATTTGCATATTTTATGCTAAACAAGCCAATCTGATTTTAAAACTTGCACATGCAAGGACCCCTTTCCACTTTCTAATACACAGAGCAAAGCTATGTAAAGAGATGAAGTTATCCTGGTGGAACCCTGACCAGGAAATATGTGACAAGCACCCGCATTACATTACACAGGTCTGCAACCAAAAAGCTGTTTTCATAATTTTATCTGATTCTTATGTTTTTTGGTGCGCTGAATTCGAAAATGACTACCATTTTTTCCTGGGACGTTAGGTTTTTTCACAATCGAAATGTGCCTAGGTCAAACAGGTAGCTGGAAATCGCTAAATTCACTCTTCCAAAAGAAGCTTAAAAGCAGTTTTACTTCACAATGGTGGCCGTTATGCGTCCATTCCTGTTGCTCATTCGGCATACTTAAAGGAGACTTATGAGAACTTGGAGTTGGTACTCAAGAAAGTGGGTTATCAAAACCAAAACTGGTTGGTATGCGGGGATTTAAAAGTATTGTGTATGCTGCTGGGACAACAGGCTGGGTACATCAAATACCCTTGTTTTCTATGTTTATGGGACAGTAGAGACAAAATCACCGGAAGCCAAAAAATTGGCCACCAAGAAGTCTAGTTGTTGGTGAAAAGAATGTTCTCAGAGATAAATTGGTACCCCCTGAGAAGGTTTTATTACCACCACTCCATATGAAATTAGGATTAATAAAGCAATTTGTTAAGGCACTTCCGAAAGATAGCGAATGCTTCAAGTACTTGGGATTCAAGTTTCCAGGTTTAACGAAGGCAAAACTGAAAGAGGGGGTTCTTGTTGGCCCGGATATTAGAAAACTCATATGCGACAAAGACTTCATCAGTTCAATGACTCCAACTCAAAAAGAAGCGTGGGTTACCTTTACTGTGGTCATAAAAAACTTTTTGGGAAACCAAAGGACCCAAATTACGAGGAAATGGTGGGAGAAATGTTGAAAGCGTTCCACAAGCTTGGTTGCTCCATGAGCTTAAAAGTCAATTTTCTCAACTTACACCTTGACTATTTTCCTGAAAATTTGGGAGCAGTGAGTGAAGAGCAGGGAGAATGTTTCCATCAAGATATAAAAGAAATGGAAAGAAGGTATCAAGGGAAATGGAGTGTTACGATGATGGCTGACTACTGCTGGATGTTGTACAGGGATCTTCCGGAAGCCACCTATAAGAGGAAAAGCTCAAAAAGAAGTTTAGAGTTTAAAAAAAGACGATTTCACAAGCAATCTACTTGAGTGTGGTGTTAATTTTGTCGTCACCTGTGCAAATGAGTTAATATTTTTCATGTAAATAAAATATTTAAGATTTTTTTAAACAATGACCACCCGTTTGTTTGAAAAGCTGACGTCCCAGGACAAAACGGCTGTCATTTTTGGATTCAGCGCACCAAAAAACTTAAGAATCAGTCAACTAAACCAAAACAGCTGTCCAAAAATATTTTTTTGCAGACCTGTGTTATTATTGATATTATCTTTAATTTATAAGGCGCCACAAAGGGTTTGCAGCGCCATACATGACCTATACAGAAAACAGTGACAGATGGCACAACATGATACATAAAGTATAAAAAACAAAAATATATAAAAATACACACAGACACGTAACGCAAATCAAATTATTTCTGGGACAATGAGTGAGAGTGATGGTAGAAATCAGCAAGAAGTAGGCCAAAGTTTAGGAAACAGGGCTAGGGAAGCAGGTCAAGAGGTACAGAGGGTGATGGAATAGTAGAAGGAGCACCCAAGGAAAGAGGTCCCTGCTCCTGAGAGCTTACATCCTAAAGGAAAGGGGAGGCACAAATAGGGCAGTACTAACTGTGGGAGAGAGCCAGGACAAGGGAGTTAGGAGGAGGACTAATAGACTTGAATAAAGAAATGAGTCTTAAGGGCAGGCTTGAAGCCTTTGAAAGTAGATGCTTACCTGACGGAACGTGGAAGATCGTTCCACAGCTGGGGAGCAGCCCAGGAAAAGTCCTGGAGACGGGAGTGGGAAGAGGTAATCAGTGAAGTAGTGAGGCGGCGGTCATAGGCAAAGCAGACGGGGCATCTAGGAGAGTAGGTAGATATGAGATTGGAGATGTAGGGAGGGGAGGATTGAATAAGAGCTTTAAAGGTGAGGGTGAGGAGTTTAAATTTAATTCTGTGGGCCATGAGGAGACAATGTAGTGACTTTTGGAGGGAGACAGCAGATATTGAGCAGCGGGAGAGAAAAATGAGACAGGCAGCAGTATTGAGGAAAGACTTAAGAGGTTCAAGGTGAGAATAAGGTAGGCCAGAGAAGAAGGTTACAGTAGTCACAGCAAGAGATTACAATTGAGTGAACAAGGGTTTTCGTGGCTTCCGTGGAGATAAAGGGGCGTATCTTTGATTTATTCTGAAGGTGAAAGTAGCAGGATTTTGAGAGGGACAGAATGTGAGGTTTGAAGGAGAGGGAGGAATCAAGAATGACCCCAAGGCATTGGACTTGAGGGACAGAAATGAGGGCTCTGAATATGCTTTAATTACAGAGCAACCCATTCGCTGATTGCCTTAATGATGTGTCTGGATCCTATAGTAATAAAAATTAGCATTTTTGTTATTCCTCTCACAAATGGCTGCTTTGTCAGGAGACTGCACTCTACTGGCACTAAACTCATGGCAAAAAGTTCTTCCATAAGCTATACCAAAAAGAGCTCCACCAGACTTATTCTGCAGCCTTGACTCTCTTTGACCAGTAACTAATATGTGGGTACATATTGCATATTGTAAGCACTACTAATTATATAAAATAAATAACATAAGAAACAATATATGCAGCAAACTTCAGTGCACCATAATATTATAAATAATGTGTCAATTTCAAAATCAATGTTCATTCCCTTACGGGCTAGGGTTTTAAATTCAAAAATCCATCTCACTTCCTCCCTATTCATTTTTTTTATTGAAATCACCACCCCTCCAATCTTTCTTGACCGGAGTTAAAGCCATAAACTTAAGGCCCTTGGGTTCACTGCCATGCTGTTGCAAAAAATGCTGGGACACACTATGTAGAGTGTTCCCTTTTTTTTAATATTCCTCATGTGCTCACTAAGTACTTTTAGCTTTCTAATAGTGCGTCCCACGTATTATATGTGACATGGGCACTCTATGAGAATCACAACATTTTAACTATTGCAAGTGATACGCTCCCTTAACTGAAATTTGTCTAGTGTTTGGTTCAACTGAAATGAACAGACCGGTTGATTTGAAGGGTAACCAAAGGTCTTACAAGTAATACATGTTCAGCAGTAATAAACCCTCCCTTTCGAAGGAATCTCTAGCCATGTGCTAGGGGCTTGTTTGAGTGGTATATAGCTTCTTGTTAATTTGGTAGCTTATGATAAACCAGTTTAGGTTTGGGGGCTAAAAAAAACTCTGTAATGCGTCATCCTTCAAAAGAACATGCCAATGCAGATTTTAAAAAAAATTCCTCAATAGAGAGGCTGATTGTGAATAATCTGTTATAAATAAAAAGGTTCCTGATCCCACTTAATATCCTGCCCAGATTTATATTGGAGTGAATCCATCAGATCTACATTCTTCATTGTTCCAAAGGCTTTATCTACCAAAATGGGATCATATTGTTTCTCCAGGAGTTTCTCTTTTAGCTCTTCCCCCTGTATGACATATACGCTCAAATCAGTGCAATTTCTACAGATCCTACGAAATTGACCTTGTGGAATATATATGGATTTTAATTATGATATTAGATTTAACATCTTAGGTGAATGTATGTATTAGTGTTCGAGATTATGCCGGCTGCAACCTAATATGTGCGCAGTTAACTTCCCTTATGTGGGGCATGATTGAGGGGGGTGGGGTAGGTGCAGAGTCAGCTCAACTGCTTTATGATCAGACCAGGACACAGGGAAGACCCGGACATCTTCCAGCCTCTGGGTTGTCAAGTGGTCAACAAAAAATAATCTATTCTTGAGTATAGGTCATGTGGGGCAGAATAATGAGTGTAGGCTCTGGAAGAGGGATATAACACTTGCAAGGTGTCAAATTTAAGGACTTCATTTGGGATTTCAATCTAGTTGATGCTTTGGTAAGTCCCACAGAAATATGCGTTTGGCTGTATTTATCTAATGTTGGATCCAGGATAGTATTGAAGTCCCCTCCTATAATGGTCATATCTCCTGCATGTAAAGAAAGCTACTGAAAGAAGTCTGCATCGAAGGCTCCCTGTCACATGTTTGGGGCATAAATTGAAGCTAAGGTTATTGACTGCGTGTCAATAGTCAGTGGGACTCTACTGTGTGTCAGTATTTCTGTACCTCTGCGTTTTGGGTTTGCCAAAAAGTAATAAGCATGTGGATATGATTTAGAGGCCAATGTGGGATGTGGATCTTTAATGTGTGTTTCTTGTAAGAAGATCAGATCTGGGTTTTTGCGTTTAAAGTATTGTAGAGCCATTGTGCATTTGTTTGGCGAGTTGAGACAGCTGACATTAAGAGATTATTTTTAGATTCATGGTGGATGAGAGTGTGTGGGGGATTCTGCTTTATCAGTGAGGTTGGAGACTTGATTCGAAGATAGTAGCGGGTTGTGGGAAGGGGAAGACACTTAAGGAAGAAGGGGAGGCAAAAGTAGAGCGGTCCTGATCTCAGTGTGAGTGTCAGGACCTAGAAAAAAAAGAGATGTGGCGAGTTGTGTGACACCATCTCTTTGGTAGAGGAGGTAGGGGCATTGTGAGAGAAACATGGAAAATTGCTGACAATATCTGTACGTGGTACACGTTCTGAACACATGGGTGTGGGTGAGAGAAGCGTGGATGCGAGGAAATAACCCAAATATATAACAAGTCAAAGTGATATAAATAAACACAATATAAACAATAAGTAAATTGAAACCAAAACAATTCAAAATGTATAAACACTTAGGTCTAGATTTACTAAGCTGCGGGTTTGAAAAAGTGGAGATGTTGCCTATAGCAACCAATCAGATTCTAGCTGTCATTCTGTAGAAGGTACTAAATAAATGAAAGCTAGAATTTGATTGGTTGCTATAGGCAACATCCCCACTTTTTCAAACCCGCAGCTTAGTAAATCTAGCCCTTAGAGTTTGAACTAGAACTGTGCACTGATCTGAATGGACTCCGAATAAGCCGAAGAAAAAGCAAACAAAAGAGACCCCAGATCCATTTTAAGCTACTCTGATTAATGATAGGCTTACGCCCTATTGGGTGGAAATGGAGAAAACAATAAACAAACCCCTACAAATTCTAAGAAATTGGCGAGTGCTTATTAACTAGCTTATTAACTAGCCTGTGTGAGACATTAAACAAGATGCATACCAACAGTGAGAGACAGCTAATGCAACATGGTTACTCAAACCTCATAGGGAAGCCAGATAGAGAGAGGAGTCTGGAGAAAAGTTATATATATATGGATCATGCTTGTTGCTAGGCTGGCATCGGGGCCGGGATTTTCTGTTGAGATGAAGAAGCTGAGGTAGAAGCTTCAGAATCCTGAATAAGGTGGAAACGTTTGAGCAAGTCAAGGCCTTGACCCGGTGTTTTTACTGAATGGTTCCGGCCATCTTTGGAGACTATGAATTGGAATGGGAAGCCCCACTTGTACTTGATCGAATGGTTGAGCAGAACTTTTGTTATATTGAGGAGATCTCTATCAAAATCTATAAAGGTCTGTTGCGTAGAACTATAGAAGGCTTCCCAATCTATGTAGAAAAATATACGTCACTTTCTTTCAAAACAGAAAAAGCAGATGGTATCTCCCGCAACCACTAAGTTTAGATTCAAGGTGACATTATTTTATGACTTACAGTTGCGGGTCGACAGTTGAAGGCCGCAGGCGTTGGCTGGTCTAGACAGGTGGTCTATATGCTCCGACGGTATTGGTGGCTTTTATTGGGGGAGCACTGCAGATGTCCTCATCCAGGTACTGGACCGCTTGGCAAGACTTTGGTGGAGCTAGGGACATAAACGGACGGACCTTTGTGGAATGGAACAGTTGAGGCCTGCGTCTCCTTCGTCCCTCTTGATCTGGGGCTCCCCGATCACCATAATGGGCAATCTGCAGAATTGACAATGCAGGAATTCCGTTACTCTGGGGAAGCAATTTCACCTCCTCTCAATATCTCCCCGTGAGGCTTCAAAGCTTAGAGTATAAAACTTAGTATTGCAAATCAGCCACTAGAATGCAGTAGAGCCATGATGAGAGCTGCTGTATCACAGTATGGCAATAGAAACAGTGTCACAAGCAGATGCAAACTCACAGATAGAGCGCACAGACCTGTAACCAATGAAGTCAATGGAAGTGCGGCAACTCGCCCATCTCTCGGGGGAATCTTTAAACTTGTTACTTCTTCCAGCAAGCCTTGTGAGATGGTCAGGTCGACAGGCTCTTAATCGCTTGCTGCTGCCAACAGACACTGGGCCATGAGGATGGGTAGGGATCTTAGCGCATTAGTAGCACTTGTGGGGACCACTGGGAAGTTGACTAGCTGGGTGAAGCCGGAAGTGTGGTCTCATTTCTTTCATGTGCTTCCATTGATGAACTATTGTGAGAAAATTTTTCACCATCCATTGCATCCCAAGAACTATCATCTATGCACTGACCGATTATTCAAATATGTATTATATTAATTATTGCATGTTATAATTCCAACCATTTCTGAAATTGAGCGCTGTAAATTTTTTGTATTATATTTGAAGAAGTTGTGGATGCAACTGCCACCAAGGAGGCCTCAGTGATCACCAAATGATGAATGACAGTTATTAATATCAGATTGGTAAGGCTCCACAGCGCCGTACAGTAGGAATAACAGTACAAACAAGGTAGACAAAATAAATGCAGACATGAAAACAAAGGGCATGAAGAGCCCTGCTCATTAGAGAGCTTACATTCTAAATGGAAGAGGGTACAGCTGAAACAAGTGGAGCAAGTGTGGCTAAGAGTGGAGATTGGGATAGTTGCAAGGGTAAATTAGTGTGAATAGTGTTAGAGGATAAGGTCACCTCTAAAAAAAAGAGATGGGTTTTCAAAGAGCATGTAAAGATTTAAAGCCTGTGGGAAAGTCTGATTGAGCATGGTAGGGAATTCCATAAGTGGGGAGCAGCACGGGAGAATATTGTAGAAGGGACTCAGTTGAACTCATTGGGACCAGCAACTCAACTGAGATAGTATTCCAGTGGATCTTCAAATTCACTGCTCAGTACTACACTGTAATTCACAAAAATGTAACAGTTTTGTATTTGTGAGAAGATTATGTTGGAAAAAGGGCAAAGATTTAATCAGTCACTTCTAACTGCCATCCACAAACAACCATAATCAACCGACCCATCTTCATTTCCAACACATCTCTCATTTGTTACGAACCGCGGCTCCCCGACGGGCCGCCGCGGCTCGCTTCCGGTCTTCTCAGACGCCCTGGCCGTCTCCATGACGACCGGGGTGTCACTTCCGCCTCTGACGTCCCGGTTGCCTAGGCAACAACTGGGACGCTGTAATCCAGAGGCCGCAGCGCCCGACCAGCGGGCTGAAACCCGGGCACAGATCAGCAAGGAAAGGTAGGGTTGTTATATATATCTATAGACTCTTGTGGGAGTCCTTATATATTTACTGTATTGGTACTGGCTTGTTTTTTGTCAGCATTGTGTCAGTGCAGAGTCATGCAGTGGGAGGGGTTTCTGTTATCATGATTCCTATTGGCCCTTCTTGCTATTTAAGGCAGTGAGGACTGAGCCTCATTGCCAGTTATAGCTTCCTGTTTAGCTAGGCTCCTGTTCCTGTTTCCCTGCTCCTGTGCTTTATTCTATTATTGGATTTCCCGTGTATGACCCCTGGCTTGTTTTTGGACTTTGTTATATTGCCTGTGACCCCTGACTTCGGCTCGTTTTCTGATATCCCTGCCGCTGCCGGCCCTTGACCTTTTGCCTGGATCTCACATCGCTGTGTTCTACTACGCTGCCTCAGGGTTCTCCCCAGTCAGTGCACACTACACGACCCTCTGTTCATCTGCAGCCAAGTCTGTCCCCACCACTAGGGGCTCCAGCGAACACCAGACATCGGAGCAGATTCCGGGTTCTGTCGTGCTGACTGAAGGAGTTCCTAACATTATAACTGGCCCAAAATAAAGACGATCCTATTTTCCACCGATGGAACCCAGTCTGGCTCAAGTCCTAGCAGGGCAGATCCAAGTTGTGTCGCAGATGGTTCAGGATCTTTCACACAGGCTTTCTGCTCAGGAAGAAGCCGCCAAGGCCTCACAAGCAACTCCGGCACCTGAGCCAAAGTTAAATCTTCTGGACCGGTTCTCTGGAGATAGAGCCTTATTCCGAAATTTTAAGGAGGGCTGCAAGCTGTATTTTCGTCTCAGGCCCCGCTCCTCGGGCTCGGAGCAACAGAGGGTCGGCATTGTCATCTCCTTACTCCAAGGCGATCCCCAATCCTGGGCGTTCAGTCTGACTCCTGTTAATCCAGCTCCGCAGTCCGTAGACGCCTTCTTCAACGCACTTGGTCTCTTATATGATGACCCAGATAGGGTGGCCTCGGCCGAGTCCCACCTAAGAGCGCTGAAACAGGGACGGCGGACAGCGAAAGAGTATTGTGCCGAGTTCCGACGTTGGTCGGTCGACGGCCAGTGGAATGACCCCGCACTACGGAGTCAGTTCAGGCTTGGACTCTCGGAGCAGATAAAGGACTCCTTAGTCCAGTATCCTTCATCATCTTCCTTGGAGGCCTTAATGCAATTGGTTATTAAAATTGACCGCAGGATCAAGGAAAGAAGGTCCGAGAAGGAGGCCATCTCACCATCCTGGTCCTCTCCAGCCGTCTACCCAGTTCCTCAGGATTTACCAGAGCCCATGCAGTTAGGGGCTTATCGCCTGTCCCCTGAGGAGAAATCCAGGCGGCGGTCATTGGGGCTATGTCTCTATTGCTGCAATAAAGGCCATCTCCTGCGTAGCTGCCCGAACAAGGCGGGAAAAGACCAGGCCTAGGAGTAAAGGAGGAGGTACGCCTAGGTCTCCAGATGGTCTCTTCCAAGAATTCTGTCTTAATCCCTGCTCGGATCATGTATGGTAATCGATCCGTTTCTATCCCTGCCTTTCTTGACAGTGGGGCAGCCGGAAATTTTTTGGATATAAACTTTGCCAAGACTCTGGGCATTCCGTCCGTAAACTTGGACTCGGAAATCACGGTCTGCGGACTGGATGGCAGACCGTTAACTGACGGAAGGGTCTCATATCAAACGCCTCCTCTGCAGCTTACGGTGGGAGCTCTCCATTCTGAAGTCCTCTCGTTCTTTCTGATTCCCTGTTCCTCCGTACCATTGATCCTTGGGCATCCCTGGCTTCAACTTAACAACCCTCACATAAATTGGAGCACGGGAGAGATCATACGATGGAGTAAGGCTTGTTCCTCAACCTGTCTTGCTCTTCCTCTCCGGATTATTCAGCCTTGTCCTGAATCTTTTCCATTGCCTTATCGTGAATTCCACGACGTGTTCTCGAAAAAAGAAGCAGACTCTCTACCCCCACACCGTAGCTACGATTGCTCCATTGATTTGGTTCCGGATGCTAAGCTTCCTAAGGGAAGATTATATGCCTTGTCTATTCCCGAGACTAAGTCTATGGATGATTATGTGGAGGAAAACCTACGTAAGGGATTCATTCAACCATCCAAATCACCCGTAGGAGCGGGTTTCTTCTTTGTGGCAAAAAAGATGGGAGCCTCCGGCCGTGCATAGACTATAGGGGTCTAAATGGGATTACCGTGAAAAATACCTATCCGTTGCCACTCATCTCCGTGTTTTTTGATCAGCTCAAATTAGCCACGATATTCTCCAAGATCGATCTGCGGGGGGCATATAATCTGGTTCGAATCAAAAAGGGCGATGAGTGGAAGACGGCCTTCAACACTCACTCAGGCCATTATGAATATCGGGTCATGCCCTTAGGCCTATGTAACGCCCCCGCAGTGTTTCAAGATTTTATTAATGATGTCCTACGAGAATTCCTGGGGAGATTCGTTGTAGTGTATCTTGACGACATTTTGATTTATTCCCAGTCACTGGAGCAACACCGTACTCATGTCAGACAGGTACTTCGGAAACTCCGCCAGCACTGCCTCTTCGCTAAACTTGAGAAATGCGAGTTTGAAGTCACCTAGGTCACGTTCCTCGGATATGTCATCTCTCCTCGTGGCTTCTCCATGGATCCCAGTAAGGTACAGGCAGTTCTCGATTGGATCCGGCCAAGCAATCTTAAAGCCATTCAGAGGTTTTTAGGATTCGCTAATTACTATAGACGATTCATCCGGTCATTCTCTGTATTAGTGGCTCCAATTACAGCCCTTACCCGAAAAGGGGCCGATACCGTTAATTGGTCCTCTACTGCTTTAACATCTTTTCAGGAGTTAAAAGAGGCGTTCATCTCTGCACCTGCCCTCCGACACCCCAATCCAGAGTTACCCTTTATTATCGAAGTGGACGCTTCTGACGTCGGGGCAGGTGCCATCCTTTCTCAGAAAGATCCCAATGATCACTGCCTGCACCCCTGTGCATTTTTCTCCAGGAAATTTTCCTCCGCTGAGACCCACTACGACGTTGGAAATAGGGAGTTGCTGGCAATCAAGTGGGCATTTGAAGAGTGGCGCCACTGGCTAGAGGGAGCTAATCATGTCGTTACAGTATATACCGACCACAAAAATCTACAGTATATTCAATCTGCCAAGATTGTGAACTCCAGACAAGCCCGGTGGGTCCTCTTCTTCTCCCGTTTCAACTTTACCATTACCTTCCGGCCCGGATCCAAGAACATTAAGGCGGACGCCTTGTCTCGCAGTTTTATCGCCTCTCATCCTTCCCTCGCAGAAACCACTTTCATTATTCCGGCATCCAAAGTAGTCCTTGGCCTAACTCAGGATCTTGGCACAACTCTCCGTGGTCTCCAACAGTTGGCACCATCAGCTACTCCCAGGGGTAAATTATTCGTACCGGATTATCTGAGGAGGACGGTCCTCACCGAATGTCATGATAATAAAACCTCAGGTCACCCTGGAGTATCCAAGACATTGGAACTTCTGTCTCGTTCCGTCTGGTGGCCTTCCTTGGCAGCAGATACCAAAGAGTTTGTGTTATCCTGTGAAACCTGTGCCAGGAACAAGTCTTCTCGCAAACGTCCTGCCGGGCCTCTTATGCCACTGTCCATTCCAGCGAGACACTGGACCCACATATCGATGGATTTCATCGTGGAATTACCGCGCTCATCCAGCTTTAACACCATCTGGGTGATAGTGGACAGATTTAGTAAGATGGCACATATCATTCCTCTTGTAGGATTGCCATGTGCTAAAACCTTGGCATCTCTATTCATTCAGCACGTTTTCAAGCTCCATGGACTTCCTATTAACATTGTCTCTGACCGCGGCTCCCAATTTGTAGCCACATTCTGGAGAGCATTCTGTGCCCAATTAGGAATCAAACTATGTCTATCTTCAGGGTATCACCCACAGTCCAACGGACAAACGGAGAGGGTTAATCAATCCCTTGAGCATTTTCTCCGTTTATATGTAACTAAATGCCATAGTGATTGGGCTGCTCTGCTTCCATGGGCAGAATTCGCCTACAACAACTCGTGCCATTCGTCTACTCTGGTATCGCCATTCTTCTGTAACCTCGGATTCCATCCTCAGTCCAACTCGCTGGAAGTCTGGAATCAAGCTAAATCTAGTTCTTCGATTTCTTATCTGTGCCGGATATGGAGAAAGGTTCACCTTGCCCTCAAACAAGCTTTGTTTAAGTCTAAGCATTATGCTGATCAGCATCGTGGACCATGTCCTTTCAAGGTCGGGGACAAGGTGTGGCTGTCTACCCGCAACATTAAACTTAAGCAACCTTGTAGGAAGTTAGGTCCTAGGTTTATTGGACCCTTCTCCATTATTAAACAGATTAATCCTGTGGCTTTCAAGTTGAAACTTCCTCCTTCACTCAAGATTCCTAACACATTCCATTGTTCCTTGTTGAAAGCAGTCACATGGTCACATAAATTCAGACCACGTCAATTGCACAGACCTCGTCCTGTCTCAGTCAGAGGACACCAAGAGTTTATTGTTGAAAAGATCCTAGACTCCAAAAGGGTGCAAAGTCAAATCCACTTTTTGGTCTACTGGAAGGGCTACGGCCCGGAGGAGCGATCTTGGGTGCCGCAAAAGCATCTTCATGCTAACCAACTCATTAAGGACTTCTTCAAAAAATATCCTGGGAAACCTGGAAGTCGGGGTGCATTGACCCCTCCTCAAGGGGGGGTACTGTTACAAACCGCGGCTCCCCAACGGGCCGCCGCGGCTCGCTTCCGGTCTTCTCAGACGCCCCGGCCGTCTCCATGACGACCGGGGTGTCACTTCCGCCTCTGACGTCCCGGTTGCCTAGGCAACAACCGGGACGCTGTAATCCAGAGGCCGCAGCGCCCGGCCAGCGGGCTGACACCCGGGCACAGATCAGCAAGGAAAGGTAGGGTTGTTATATATATCTATAGACTTTTGTGGGAGTCCTTATATATTTACTGTATTGGTACTGGCTTGTTTTTTGTCAGCATTGTGTCAGTGCAGAGTCATGCAGTGGGAGGGGTTTCTGTTATCATGATTCCTATTGGCCCTTCTTGCTATTTAAGGCAGTGAGGATTGAGCCTCATTGCCAGTTATAGCTTCCTGTTTAGCTAGGCTCCTGTTCCTGTTTCCCTGCTCCTGTGCTTTATTCTATTATTGGATTTCCCGTGTATGACCCCTGGCTTGTTTTTGGACTTTGTTATATTGCCTGTGACCCCTGACTTCGGCTCGTTTTCTGATATCCCTGCCTGCTGCCGGCCCTTGACCTTTTGCCTGGATCTCACATCGCTGTGTTCTACTATGCTGCCTCAGGGTTCTCCCCAGTCAGTGCACACTACACGACCCTCCGTTCGTCTGCAGCCAAGTCTGTCCCCACCACTAGGGGCTCCAGCGAACACCAGACATCGGAGCAGATTCCGGGTTCTGTCGTGCTGACTGAAGGAGTTCCTAACATCATTACATGACATGCTAGTAATATTAACATACAATTAGATGGTGCAAGAAGGTTAACATTATTATATATATATATATATATATATATATATATATATATATATATATATATATATATATATATATATATATATGTATTAAACACTGAATTTTACATATAGGATTTTAGATATTTAGCATTTAATAGAAAAATGTGTCAAGGATTCAAAAAGGGATTAAACTTTCCCAAATTTGGAATTGCATATGAAATGGAGGCACAGAGGAAATTCAGTTAAGGAATATTTGGTGAAGGTTTGTCAATAGCAGTGAATTAAGCAGCTAATCTATAGCAGAATGAAGTCTGGTGTATTTATCTTAACACATGAATAATTACAAATTATGATAAGTAATCCAAATTCACTCTGTATTGTATTAACAGAGCAGCTATTGTTGCATCATTTCACATTGCTCATCACAATTATGTTGAATTGAGGGTATCACACCATTCCAGTGATGAACAATGGTTTTTACTTATAGATCGTTGAAATTCAAGATACATGAGCCATACAAAGTGCAATAAACATTACTCCAACTGTAATTTACCAGCATAATGTACAATTACAGCAAATAAATAAAAAAAAAGATTATAGCAAACAGATTAACACAGATAGATGAGCAATAGTGTATGTATGTAATAACACTAACAAAATCATACTAATGTATAATCTGTTATTGTAGAAATTCCAAAGTAACCACTCACCTCCATATGATTTAAATGTCTGTGTTAAATATTCAGCCTCATCAATAATCTTGTTTTCTATAGTTTTCTTTCCCATCCCAAAATCTCGTAATGTTGAAAGAGTAAATCGTCTCATCACTTTCCAGTTCTCACCATTAGACATGATAAGACCTAAACAGAGTGAATACATGTCACGGGGCTGTGCTGATTTAAAGTACACATACTGGGCCTGATTCATTAAGGAAAGCAAAAAAAAAAAAAAAAGTGTACCTTTTTTATCTTGGCAAAACCATGTTGCATTTGAGGGGGAACTAAATTTAAAATGCGGGGACAGATTTATGGTTGGGATAGGGCATGTCCTAGATCAACCTTAAATTTCAGTGTACAAATAAGCTAACAAATATTTGTGTGGTACATAAAAAAATAGCCAGTATTTAACTTATGTGCAAAATAATAAAACTAATATGCACCCCTTGCATTGTAAGATGGTTTTGTCCAGGAGAAAGCAAACTATTTTTTTTGCCGTACTTTCCTTAATGAATCAGGCCCAACGTCTGCAAAAACAAAAATAATACATTTTTGGCGAGAGGTGAGCTTAACCAAGAATGAAATTTGCCTCAAACACCTGTATACAGCATGATGTCAGCTCTCCATAAGTCAGTCACCCACTCCCCACCTAAATCTTCTGTTCATGTACCTGATCACTTTACATGTACAGAGTTGAATATTTTTGTAAATAAATATTTTGCATAATTTATAGCCTGAGTACAGATGGGATGCCGGCTGTTAATTAATGCAGCTGTGTGGTGTGTTTGGTGCAGGACTGAGAACACTTAAACCATATTTACTGGTAAAATGTGCAAAACTTTGCCTCATAACACAGAATGAGACACATATTTTGCAGAACAATGAATATTTTGCTCATCACTAATCAAAGGTCTGTTTCAAAACTGAACAAAATACAATACATTGAGTAACTATACTTACTATTTATGTCACCCATGATGCACTCTTTCACTCCTCTGTAGCATGTCTTCATGTTAGCAAGGAGGTGCTTCTCTAAGACAAGCAGAGAGGAACTGACTGCTGGGTAGTCTTGCTTTGCAGAAATGCACTGAGTTCAGGGCCGGATTAAGGGAATGGAGGCCCCTGGGCTAAGGGGGCCTCCATTCCCCCGTGAGGGCCCCCCCCCGTGATCCGAGCCACCCCCCCCCCACGGCACTTAACTCCTTCTCCTCCTTCCCCGGCGCGCTGTGTGCTCTTTACTGAGGAGATCTCGAGAGTAAGACTCACGAGATCTCCTCAGTAAGAAGACTACAGTGCGCCGGGGAAGGACCGGAGTGAAACTGCTCAGCAGCACTGATCGCGCCGGGGGCGCCCCCGCCCCCGACCAATCAATACTGCTGCTGAGCAGTTTCAAGGGCCCCCTGGATGCCAGAGGCCCCTGGGCTATAGCCCACTTAGCCCTAGGGTTAATCCGGCCCTGACTGAGTTGATTGGTTGAGTCAGTGATGTCCCAAAAGTTCAAAATCATTGAAATTTGTTTCATTGTTAAAGTGTAATTTTTAGTAAATCGATAAGATAAGATTGTATCTTTAATCGTTTTTTCATTATATTTAGCTATGACACTATATTTGCCCTTAATAAATAGGATAAGAAACAAGAGTCCTATATGGAATAAATGATCTTTCTTTCAGACAGTCTGTGTAAAGTAAAAGAGTGGGCATTCTAATTGAACATTTTATCCCTTGTACGTATGTTCGGGACCATCCTAGAGAGCCGGGCATGATGCAGAATAGCACCAGATGTTTTCTACCCAGTTGTACCAGATGGTTTTCCCTAAACCACATACTCTTTGGGTAACCCACATATGAGACTTAAGGGTTTTCAAAGTAGCACACGTTGCCAGTGGCTTGGGCTTTCACCCTCCAAACTGCTGGATATTATTAATTCATTTCCCCACTATGTTTTAATTGACTTTAAGCTGTAGAACAGTTGAACAACTTTTCCTATGATAGACTTGCTGCCAGGATGTGACAGGCAATAGTGTATAAATAGCTGCACATTTTGCATATATCACAAACCACCACCAGATATATTTTAACTCTTACAATCTTTAAAACATACTTAAACTATAAAACAAATATATAAATATAGTAAAGAGACTAAAAAACAGTTACCATAGCCCTTTTGGAATTTGTGAAACACTGGAGTCTGTGGTCTGTCAGTAAATTCCTCAGCGTGGTTGACCAGAGCATCTTTAATAGTATCATAACCACACAGGACCACCAGCTTTGTCATGCCTAACTGGACACTGAATACTGTGCCATACTTCTTAGACATCTGTAAATAAACAATAGGAGAAATAATTTGCAATATAGTCAAAAATAAATAATGTTGAGACAGTAAATTAATCATTTTCTATAGTAGGAACCAGTGGTCGAAGTGAAAATTTTGAAGTGTATGAAAGATGTAATGCGAATGGAATTTAAGTTTTACAATCAAGGCAGTAGAAGTGGCAGTATGGCATACCACCATATACACCACCATTTTGACCACTGGTTGTAACCCATAATATTGTATCACCAGGAACTGCAGTATATATTTCAAATAAAAAGAAAATTTCAATGTAATCTGCAAAAAAATAAATGAAATAATTGATATTGCTATAGTAAATGGAGACTCTTAAAACCTGGACCTGTACAGGGAAATTAGATTGGATGCTCTAAAATTGGTGTAAATTCTGCTAACAAAAAAACAAAAAAACACATGCAAAAAAAAGAATTAAAAAAAAGGGAGCATATCCACCCATGAGCTGAGCCATATACATCTCAAGATGCGTCCAGATTCATATCTGTAGCATATCAGTCTGGTTTGTGCCCAGTTTGGGCAATGTTGCTGGTTGTCATCATCATATTTGTACCTGCCTTATCAGGAGCAAAAGATGCCTCCTAAGAGATGTATATGCATTCTGTGCTGGTCTACACGAGCCACGTTTACCAGACCACCCTTACTTTACTCAGCTTCTGGCAGACAGCTCCATTTCTCTCCTCTGGCGCTCAAGTCATACGGAGATACAAGTGCCAAATACGTGCATGTCTGCAGTGGTGTATATGTATGCGTTCTCTCTGCAGCCATGCACATTGCAAATGTGTGCAATTTATGTTACACAAACTGGCAAAGGTTCATCTCAGCATCAGGCCCTGGATGTTGAGGTATGTTTTCTTGACAGTTAAGGATGACGAGTATAACATTGCCATATGAAAAACAAACAAACATACTGATTGTGGCAAGAAGAGATTGCAATAATGCAGCAAACAAACTCAGGATATTTTTATTTTACCTATAGTAATACAAGTAACAGAGCTAAGTGTAAATTACAATTCTGCATTTGCACCCTCCTGCACAACTACTGTAGTTCAATTTAGTAAATTTGGCCAAATTTCTTCCCATTTCTCCTACTATACATAATTTGGGGAAATAAATGTACTTTGTCGAAGTAATAATTAACAAAAACTCTATATTCTTTGGACTCGGAAAGTGCTATCTAACCTAATGTATATTTATGTGAAATTTATTGTGATAATAATTGTGGCAATATTGTTTGTGTATTCTTGCTTAAAGTATGGTTTGTGTTGTATACAAATATTTGCGAAAGCCAAACCAATCTGAGGACATCAGTGCTGACAGAAATATATACTCCCATTCAATTAATTATAGTCACATGAAAAAGTACCTTTTTATGTGTATATAAAAGGGTGGCATTGAAGTAATAAGGAACAAAAACCCTATATTACCAATTAGTTCAATACAATGAATTAATTATCTTGAATTTTATGTGTCTGTCCTTTTAAGAGAACGGAAAAACATGCATTACACAATATAGAGAAAAACAACGAGACATGTTTTTAGTAAATTTCCATTATTTCACAATGGGCAGATAAGGCCAAAGAAATATTGGCTCCAAATAAGGCCAAGACGACCCTTCCAAAAGGCCCCTTCAAGAACATGTCACTTTAATGAGAGAAACTTAGGGCTAGATTCACTAAGCTGCAGGTTTGAAAAAGTGGGGATGTTGTCAACCAATCAGATTCTAGCTGTCATTTTGTAGAAGGTACTAAATAAATGAAAGCTAGAATCTGATTGGTTGCTATAGGCAACATCCCCACTTTTTCAAACCCGCAGCTTAGTAAATCTAGCCCTTAGAGTGCCAGCAGTGATGTAAGCTGGGAAGGTGTGTTTTAAAGTAATGATGAGTAACATTTTCTATAAAAGAATGACTTAATCAAATATAGATTGTGAGTTGGCATTTGAGACCCTGGGCGTATGTGTGCTTCGTCCAGTATGGCTCTATCTATGCATAATATATTTTTAATAAAAATAGAAATATTATATTTTGGAAATCTGCTCATCTCATTTATTATTTAAAGAGAAGAATAAGAAAAAATCTTATACAACTTACTTTGACTTATTCTCATTTAAAGTTACCTTGTAGTTCTTTCTGGACGAATGAAGAGAAAATGTTTAAAAGCATATTTATTTTATTAGTAGGCATAAATGCTTTGGTGGAATTTTAGCAGACATACAGTATTACCTCTACAAATGTTTTATGAGGTCTTGCCATGTCAATCATATGTATATTTCCAATAATTGGTAAAGGCTTTGGTCCCGGGGGAAAATTCTTATAATTGTGCTGTTTCCGATTGTTAAAAACGTAGGCCAAAAATAAGATGACTACGGTGGACAGAATAATTGTGAAAGGGTCCATGGTAAACCAAGTCTTCTGTAAATTCTAGAGAGGAAAGACAAAAGATAGGCATTTCATTAGAAAACTAAAATAGTTATCATGCACATACAGTACCAGGAATAGTCAAAGATATTTCTTCTATTATCCTTCGGGAGAACTTGCCACCAGAGAGAGGGTAGCTGAAAGATCGGCTCCTGTGGATGGGCCTACTGGATTTAAGATCTAATCTTACGGAGGTTAAAAGGTTGTAATATTATGCCTTATTTACAATAACTATGTTTGTTTTTTACAGCAGACATACTAAAGATTGCTGAACCCAAAAGAGCTTGTTAGTACACATTAGGTACATATGGCAGACCCTTGAAATCCAATTCCTCTATGTAGGGGGCTGTGGACCCCTTTGAGTCTTCTAGTAAGAGTTTATAATAATCCTGTCAATTTGCATGTTTAACATATTACACTGTGGTTGACTCACTTGGCACATAGAGATTTCTCAGGAACAGTGATCTATTGACTAATTGCTGTGTAGTGTGTTTGTATTGAGAAGATAAGTAAAGCTTTATAATGATTCTTTATCATATTGACATATTAAAGTGAATAATGCTCACACAGCACTCTCTCTTTTACAGAGAATTATTTTAGTTCAATTAACTTAATTTGCTTATAATTATTATTTTACGGGAATATCTATCTGGTCACTACTGTTGATACTAGGCCATTTTTGTTTTGGCCCCTTACTGTCTTAACACCGGCATTTCTCACAAGAGCTCTGTTCCTGCAATTCATTTTGTACACTAACTCTGCTACTGGCTATTATAACTTACTTGTATGGCTGCACAAGTAACCCATGTCATATATTGCTGCATTTCCACAGACTTTACATGATCTTCCTAGCATATAGTGCAATTTATCATAAACAGTAAGCGCTCTCTCCCAAAAATACAAAAGTACAGTAAATGTTTTATGTCTTCTTGAATCAATACTCCTGTAAAGCAGCAGCTAGGAATATATATATATATATATATATATATATATATATATATATATATATATATATATATATATATATATATAAAAAAAGATATTGAACATATATTTAAATATTTATAAACATATAAATATAATATGGACAACTCTATATAAAATCATTTAATATAACTTTAGTATTGTCACTGGAATGCATAGTCCAGTCCAAAATTCCTAATGTAGAAGTTGTGTATCAAGTTCTACCAAATAAGAAATATTACCCCTTGTAAGAGGTTTGAGGAAGAAATGGATTGACATTTGACCCTAAATAGCACCCATAGCAAGCAAGAGCCTTGACACTAATGTGTTTCACCTGCAATCCAGGGAAAAGACAGTATTATAATGAATATTCTCTCTGGCCAGTATTTGTTAATTGGTGGAACTTCATTCACAATTTCTACATTAAGCAAGTTTTTCCCCAAAAAAATATATTGCAGTTTGCAAACTTCAAATGTGCCCTCTCTCATTTAAAGAACTCGCTTTACAAAAATAATGTATTGGAAATTAAGTGCAAAACAAGGCATACAAGTAGCCCAAATTCACAAAGGAATTCCTGGATCTGCCTATTGTTTCCCATTACAATATACAAAATTTCTCTCTTTATAGTCACTGACATCTTTCACTGCTCCATGCATAAACAGGTGTATGTCGTCATTTGTAGCACAAATCTGGGCAGCACAGTGGCCTTCTGGTTAGCACTTCTGCCTCACAGCACTGGGGTCATGAGTTTGATTCCCAAGCATGATCTTATCTGTGTGGAGTTTGTATGTTCTCCCTGTGTTTGTGTGAGTTTCCTCCGGGTGCTCTGGTTTCCTCCCACACTCCAAAAACATACTGGTAGATTAATTGGCTGCTATCAAAATTGACCCTAGTCTCTCTCTCTCTGTCTGTCTGTGTGTGTATGTTAGGGAATTTAGACTGTAAGCTCCAATGGAGCAGGGACTGATGTTAATGAGTTTTCTGTACAGCGCTGCGTAATAAGTGGTGCTATATAAATAACTGATGATGAACTTTTGTATGTGGGTTCAGATATGGTATTAGGACTGATGTATCATTTGTCAGGCTTAATGAAGCCTAGTCTTAAATTACATTTTTTGTTTATAGCCATGTTTTGGTTCAGTAAACATCAGTAGATTTATTATTATTATTTTAGCTTTAGAAAAAAAAGTTTGATTTCACGAAGTAGTAGATCAATAAATCAAAGAGAATAATACTAGGAAGAATAGTGGAAGATTGCAAACCGGGGGGTAAACATTTGGATGTTTTCTACAGACTCTTGATTAAGGATTATTATTATTATTAATAAATTTGAGCAATAAATCTGCCCAGGGTAATAATGAAGTACAGGGATCTAGGTGACAAGTTATGAAGAAATTGTACCAAATCTTATTGTCAGCAGTTGTACATCAATCCCATTCCATTTCAGAGGAAAAGAGAGGAGACCGGAATTACAGGAAAAGGAAAAACCAGGGAAATAAGTTAGTCTTCTATTTTGGCCTCGTCTTGGTCCTGGCACCTCTGGTCAGTAGGATAATGAATTGATTGATCATCCAAGAGATTGGAGTTAAAGCCCCTTTGGAAATTATAAAGAAGTGATTTGCTTTACTTTCTATCAATGGTCCATCAATTGAACTCTGAGCCACTTTCTTACTTAGTCTTATTAACCAATAGTTATGGGCACATGTCTAATGAGACTGGGATTCAATCTGAGAAAGAGATTAGTGAACGTGGACCAGTTGCTCTAAGTAACCCTGTTAAATATACAGTCATGGCCAAAAGTTTTGAGAATGACACAAGTATTGGTTTTCACAAAGTTTGCTGCTTCAATGTTTTCAGACCATTTTATCAGATGTTGCTATGGTATACGGAAGTAAAATTACAAGCATTTCATAAGTATCAAAGGCTTTTATTGACAATTACATTAAGTTTATGTAAAGAGTCAATATTTGCAGTGTTGACCCTTCTCTTTGAAGGCCTCTGCAATTCGCCCTGGCATGCTGTCAATCAACTTCTGGGCCACACACTGACTGATGGCCGCCCATTCTTGCCTAATCAATGCTTGTAGTTTATCAGAATTTGTGGGTTTTTGTTTGTCAATCTGCCTCTTGAGGATTGACTACAAGTTCTCAATGGGATTAGGGAATTTCCAACTTCTCCCAACCATCCAAGAACAGTTTGGTGATGAACAATGCCTTTTCTAGCATGATGGAGCACCTTGCCATAAGGCAAAAGTGATATGTGGCTCGGGGATCAAAACATCAACATTTTCCATGGCCAGGAAACTCCCCAGACCAGACTGTCTACTGTCTACATTTCAATTGTCGATCTAATAATACTTTTGACCATGTGAATTGTCGATTTAAGATTGTCAACTTTCTCAATGTCAACCAAATGAATGTCTAGTATATGACAGCATAACCTCTTGCTTGAGTTGGTGGTATTGCAAGTCATTTTATTTGAATCTGCTGCAATGATCTACATGAAAATGCTCAGAAATTTCTTGGACTACAGATAGCATCTCATGCACCAACCTTATGTTTTGTACGAAATTCTGACCAACTAAGTTGTGTGTGCAAAGCATGTTACAATCCCTATGAATCAGAGTGGTCATTTTAGGCAAGTAGACAGACAGATGGGCTGCACCCAAAAGAAATATGGTGAGAGAAAGCACTATATTTTTTATGTTATACAGCATGCATCAAAGAAAGTGATTAGGATGTAAAAGATGTTATTAGATTTGAAGTGGCATCAGAAGACAATTAACAGATGATAGACCAAGGCATAATGTTAAATAGTACAAAATGGAATTGTCCTTTGGCCCACTGACCCACACATATGATAAAAATAACATTGTCGTGAACATAGAGAACTTAGTTATTTATAAGGGTTAACCCATCACATAATTGTGGGGAATAAGGGATAAATCATAACTGCAGTGTAAATATATGTCATGTCAAATGAATCCATTGATAAGTTTAGCTACTAAAGTGTAAAATGTGAAGACAGAAAGTCTGATGTAAATGTATTTGATGGCTTTGCACATTCCAATGTGAGAATATAGGAGTGTCACCTGTGGCAGCTTCTAAGAGCTCCTACTGTGAGACATACCCTGGCCTGGAATGGAGTTGTGACACCTGAATGGACCTGAATGGACTTTTAGGAACCACTCAGCATGTTGTCTGGTTCAAAGCGGCCATGTGCTGACGTATGCTATATGCGATATGGACAAAAATAATTCAGTTTTAAAATATGCCACTTAAAAAATTAATAAAACTAGTAATCAACCACATATTCCTCAATAGCATGATGAAGGGCAGCTCATATGTAAAGTTAAAAATTGTGCCCCACAGAGAAGTTAAGGAAATGAGTGTATGCTCTGCGAATACACTGTATTTAGGCGTGTTTGGTATCAAAAGATGGACAGAGTCATAGGGGATTTATTAATAAAAATTAAAATTGGGTCTGTGTGATGCTCCACAGAAAAGTTAGGTCACATAATAGAATTGAGTAGTAAACCAGACAACATGCAAATGGTGATTGAAAAAAGTGTCACAGGCCACAACCCCCTGGGAGTAGAAAGAGGTGTAAAAGTGTCTTTAAAAGGCTGAGACCAGTACAGCAAATTGTCAGACTTTGGGAAATCAATTCACATTGATAAGCTGTCCATCTTCCAAGCCAATTTTCCTTGGCCAGAAAATGCAACTAATGCAAGTGCTACTCTGAATGTAACCCCTTTTATTTTAAACTGTTTTGCTTGTGTAGGTCATCTCAATCTATTAATTGTTTAATAATTTTTTTATATCTGAATGCCCTGTACTTTTGTATATTAAATCTATAATTTAATATGTTGCGTCCTTGATACTCTAACGAATCCATTAGCCTGTTAAGAAGAAATAGCTAACCTTTTGAATGCCAGTGTGTGATTTGTGATACATTTGATTAACAAGCAGTGTGTGCTTGCATTTACATTTGTGTAACAGTCTGGAGGTGTGAAGAGTTAACCCTTTGTTCGCTGGTGTGAGTCTTGCTAGTCTGTGGGCAGCTAGAAGCCTTGTGTCCCAGTGTGGGACAGTATATTGGGGCCCTATTGCCCATATTCAATAGGTGGTGGCAAACCTGAAGTGTGTGAGAGTGTTGTTTGGAGGAGATTCACTAGGTCTATAACCTGTATGATTAGTAGAGAGAGCCTGCGGGCTGGAATTGTGTGTGACTTCATACAAACACCCAAAGTCACGGCAGCTGGGAGCGTGTTTGTGACAAACATGCACATAATTTAACAAACCAAGCACTTCCGTGACAGGAACTGACACTTTTGTGGCTGAAGTGTTTGATTTGATTGGGCCCACACAAAAGCGAACATTCTGTTTGTTAAGCTGGAGAATAGATAGAAATTTTAATTTACTAATGAGCATTTGGCTAACAGTAATTATCTTTCTCTATGTTGACAATGTCACGACCCTAATCATCATCCTCATCACTCATGTCAAGATCATAATCACACAATATTTGTTCATCCCCACTGGAATCTAGCATCACAGATTCTTTTTGTAATTGGCATTCCTCATACACCAGATTTTTCCTACATTTTTGGGGAGCAGTCTCGTCCAATGATCATTCAAAATCTTAAGGGCTGTGCTAAACAATCTGAGTACATACACTGAAGGGCGGGCAGCTTAAATACACCATAGCTAATTTATACAATGGGTTAGAAACTGCTTGTTTTACCTACCAGAATTCAAAATGACTGTGAGAAGCAAATTTCTACATTATTATTCAAGTAATCCTCCACCAGTCTCCTAATACAAGGTGTATCACATTGAGACACGGTAGATGTGTCTATATATTCGGGTCTTTTAAGCCTGATGAGATATCATAACCTTTCACATTGGTGTGCTGTGTTGATTCATCAGTCTGACTTCAAGAAAATGGAATTTTTATTCTGGCAGCAACATTTACAGGAGATGTGTCATGTGTGACTTGAGCCGCTCACAAGCAGTTGTTTGTATCTGTGAAGATTTGTGTCAGTTGGAAAGAAAGCCATTACATATAATTTAAACGTAGGATCAAGCATGGCTGCAAAAATGTAGTGATCCAATTTCAAGATGCGGAAAACCCTTGGGTCCTGTTGAAGTGAATTAAGAACTTGGTCTTCAAGGAAAACATACTTTGCAGAATCGCTAAGTTTCATCTCCTCCCGCTGTTTTTCCAGTAGTTTGATTAGCTATATGACTTGATTCAGGCTGGCAGTGTATGAACTCACTTCATTTGTTACAATTTCAAATGGTTTCAGTAGCCTCCATCAAACAGAAAGGTATCTCCAGTGTACTGGAGTAAGGTAACATGCCTCTCCCCTCTCCCTATCTCATGGCTCGATGTGTAGGTCTTGATGGTTTGTTGTTGTTTCTCTAGTCGCTGAAGCCTATAAATTGTGGAAATCCACCTTGTTACTACTTTCTTCAGTTTGTGGCATGGCAGATGATATTTTTTTGTAGCTGCTGCAATGGTCTACATGCTGTTGCTGAATGTTGAAAATGCCCAGAAATTTTTTGGGACTACAGAGCAGAGCCGGATTTAGACCTCATAGGGCCCTAGGCAGGATACTGTTTTTGGGGCCCCTCCCTGCAACAATCCATAGCACTATATTTTTGCAGCCTACCATATACCCCTATAGTTACGTAGAAGTGAAAGCATGTGCCGCCGCATGCCTACCATATACCCCTATAGTTAAGTAGATATGAAAGTATGAAAGCATGTGCCACCGCGCAGCCGCCAAAGGAGGTGAGGGCGTGGCTTGCATCTTTGGGGGCGTACCTAACATGTGAAAAGAGCAAGGCCACCCTGCTGCAGAAAAAGGCACCCCTAAATAATTACCAAGCAGTCCCGTTTTTTTAAGTAGTTGGGTCAAAACAACATAATAAATATTGAAGTCAGGGCAGAAATACTTACTTAAGTTGTTTGCAAAAATAATACGCATAAATCCAAGTATGTGCTCTTGTCACTTTTGTCCCTCTATCATCACACTGTGCCCCTTCATTGTCACTTTTGCCCCTTCACAATATCACATGTGCCCTTTCACCATCACCTCTGTGCCCATCACCATCACCACCTCTGTGCCAATCACCATCACCACCACTGTGCCAATCACCATCACCACCTCTGTGCCCATTACCACCTCTGTGCCCTTCACCATCACCACTTCTGTGCCAATCACCATCACCACCTCTGTGCCTCTTCACCATCACCACCTCTGTGCCCTTCACCATCACCACCTCTGTGCCAATCACCATCACCAATTCTGTGCCCCTTCACCATCACCACCTCTGTGCCCTTCACCATCACCACCTCTGTGCCCATCACCACTTCTGTGCCAATCACCATCACCACTTTTGTGCCAATCACCATCTCTGTGCCCTTCACCATCACCACCTCTGTGCCCTTCACCATCACCACTTCTGTGCCAATCACCATCACCACTTCTGTGCCAATCACCATCACCACTTCTGTGCCAATCACCATCTCTGTGCCCTTCACCACCTCTGTGCCCATCACCATCACCACTTCTGTGCCCCTTCACCATCACCACTTCTGTGCCCCTTCACCATCACCACTTCTGTGCCCCTTCACCACCTTTGTGCCCCTTCACCATCACCACTTCTGTGCCCCTTCACCATCACCACTTCTGTGCCCCTTCACCATCACCACTTCTGTCCCTTGTTTTACTTACCTTTCTATTGCGCGCTCCTCCTCCTCCGTCAGTCCAGATGTAAAAAAAAAAAAAAAAAAAAAAAGAGAAAGAGTCACGTGATCGCTCGTCGGGTCCCGGCAGCCTCTCCTCCTCTCTCTATCACTGAGACACTGAGAGGAGAAGAGGCTGCCGGGACCCGATTCGCGGCACCCGACCCCCCCTCCTCCGATTCGCGGCACCCCCCCCCTCCCCGACTCGCGGCACCCCCCCCCCCGCACGAGTCGCGGGGGGGGGGGGGGCGCGAGTCGGGGGAGGGGCCGAATTTTTTTTTTTTTTTCATTTTTTTAAAAATTACTCCTGTCCCCCCCAGCTGTGCCCCCCCAGAGCCGCTAGGCCCTAGGCAGGTGCCTAGGTTGCCTAGCGGTAAATCCGGCCCTGCTACAGAGAGCATCTCTTGAGCTGAAATTCTGCATCAAGTTTATTACGTGTGCAAAGCATGGTACATGTTGAAATTCACGCAGTCAAATTGCACACACAATGGACCCGATTCATTAAGGAAAGCAAAGTGTGTCACTTCTGACAGCACTTGTAGTACTTCTGGAATGAACATCCCGCAGACAGCTTCAAATTAAATTGTGCTTTTATTGTTTGCGTCACAATAAAGAGCAATACTTTGTCAGAATGACACCAGTAAACAATGTCATTGTTTATACCTCTTGGTGACCCTAATGCTAAGCCAAACACAGTCTGTCACTCTGACTGGCCAGTTCTTCCAGCCTCAGTCACAAACACAATTGTACAATGCAGGTTTTACATACACAAGTCTCCACCCCTTTATATAATTACATCATCAGACCACCTGTATGTGTTGTGTGTGTGCAGTCTAGGAGTTTGACTGTGTACAGACTTAACCCTGTATGCAGTCTTCCCAGGACCTCACCTGTCCCTATGCATGAGAGGTGTGGCAAATAGGCCTCTTTGCTACAAAAGCAAAAAAAATAAAAAAAAAATAGTACCTTTGTACAGTGACAAAACCATGTTGCATTGGAGGGGGATGTAAATTTAAAGTGTGATGACAGATTTAGAGTTGGGGTATGGCATGTCCTAGACCAACTTTAAATTTCAGTGTACAAATAAGCTAACAAGTATTTGTGTGCTACATGAAAAAACAGACAGTATTTAACTTATGTGCAAAATAAAAAAACTAATTTTGACCCTTTAATTTTTCTCTTGGACAAACCATGTTTCAATTCACTCATTTTCTTTGCCTTACTTTCCTAAAAAAAGAATCAGGCTCAATATTTGCTTTGTTATCAGCAATGAGCAATCATGAGGAGAGGCTTTTTGCTATGACATTCCTGAGTTTTTCCAACAGGCATCGGCATTTTTCTTTGTGAAGCCAGTGATGCAAAGAGTAGCTTGCCTGTGAATGACCTGGCATGACCTAGGCCTGTGAATGACCTGGCATGACCTAGGCCTGTGAATGACCTGGCATGACCTAGGCCTGTGAATGACCTGGCATTGGGTACTAGCACTACTATGCTAATAAGATGAAAAGGATGATGCTACTGGCACTGCTGATGGGGATACTTCCCAGTGGGCTGTCATGAACATGTAGTATTTTGTTTGACCAGTAGCACTTGTTCACATGTCCGCAGTTGATAGTCGGCACTAGGGACTAAATTATTTTTTCTGTAACCTCCCAGTACAGCTGAGGATATGCTGTTTGGGAGGAATGGAATAGAGATGAAATTTTGTAGCATGGACACGTGACCTCAACTCATCAGTTAAAATCTGATGTATTCATTGCGGCAATTGGACTCACATCCAATGTTAATATAGCGGTCATGGCTGTAGTGATCCACTGTGCAACAGGGAACTGACTGTCATAACTGGTTCCTCTTGCAAATTCTTGCTGCAGACAATTGTTGAAAACTATGCTTACACTTCTTGGTCCCTTTATGCATAGAAGAATCACCCCCAGCAGCAGCAGCTGTAGCACACAGGGATGTTTCTTGGGAATCATGTATGAATTAGGCGAGTCAGCTAGAATTGGAAAATAGGGTGCTGGACTACATACTATTAATGAGAAGGTAGATGAAGGTGTTGACAGTGAGGATTACATGAGGTGTATCTATTAGGCTGCTCGCTGATGCTGGGCTGCTTGCACAATTTTCCACCTTTTGAAAAACTACTTGAATGACCACTCAAAAGACACAACATGGTGGAGGTGCCAAGATGCTCAATGTCCCTACCTCTACTTCTTGTGGCATCACAAAGTCTACAGATGTCTTATCAATTGTGTTTGGAAATATTTTTACCCCAACCCTGACAACAAGAGGTGCTTTTTTGGTCTTATATCCTGGCATGACAATGTGCTTTTCATGGGCATGAGGTGGTACCACTGGTGGTTGCCTTGCTTCAGTACAATCATCCTCCTCATTATCTTGTCATGTCCAAGATATTAATTTTTAGTAGAGATGCTTACTGACCCCCGTGAAGTGGTTTTGGATCTGGATTAGCTTTGTGTTTTGGTTTTGGCAAAACCACCCTCGTGTGTTTTGGATCTGGATTTTTTTTTAGAATAATTGCTAAAGTCACACAATTATGCTCTTTTTTTAAATCCTACATTAATATTAACCTCAATAACACTAATTTCAAATCATTTGTAGTCAATTTTGACCACCTCACAGGTCACAATATTAATTTCATACACTTTAAAACAAATACTGCAGCGATCTGGCTGGAGGGTAAGCGACAGAGCAATGACTCAAACACACGGCAGTTCCGAGCACATCTAGGACACATCGGCACACAGAGTGGCAGAAAAGAAAGTGGTGCAAGATGGAATTGTGCTTGGATCATGAAACTAGTTATGTTTCATTTGATCGCTCCACCTGCTTCTTGGATAAGTGAGGTAATTCTGCAGCCAAAACATGGCAACGAGCACTGACCCCCCAGGATGCGTGCTTTTATCAGACACACCAATACAGGATGCCAGACAATGCACTAAAAAGAGCCATTGCAATTTTTCAAATCAGCCCCAATTCCCACAAAATTATAATCTAGTTATGTACCTTTCATGTAAAGTGCAGACTACAAACAATTGATGGAGAAAGGCGAAGGCCTCATTCTTTCTTTGCCACTGCATGTGAAGAATGGCATGCTGGCAATTTTAGTTTTTTCTGCAGATAACTTAAAAGGTTTTTCTTTTAATTTTTGTTTGCCTGACTTAAAAACACTATGTACTTTTACATATGCTTTACCAGATGACGTACAGGGATTACCATCATGGCTGGTGGCAGCAGCTGTTTGGTGCTCCTGCTCTTCCGTGTACTGCTGTGAATCCATTTTGATAACGCCATACACTTTTTTGTGCAAATTTAGAAGAAAAGCCTGCAAGGACTAGTATTTGTATTTCAGCAATGACAATTAGCAACGCAGCTCTCCTTTTTGTGTTACCTATATAACACTGTAGAATTGGACTGCAGAATTACACCAACCCTGCCAGCAGCAATAGAATTTGTATTTTTCTGCAATGAGATTTAACACTGGAGCTATGGAGCTTTCTTAAATGTTACTGATTACTTTGTTTAACACTGCTACCACCCTCCTCTTTCAATTCTCTAACTTTGCCTGCCCAACTGCTCTACACTATGCTACCCCTTCTGTATCCTTCTCTCATATGGCGTGGAGGGTGATATTTATAGATTCCAAAACACGCGAGATCCGACGACGTCACAATGACGTTTTGCCTCATTTTGGAATCTGAAAAAGAGCGAAAGTACGAGCCAACTCGGATCTGTACTCTGATCCCCTAAGTTCGGGTGTGTTCGGTTTCCAAGGAACCGAGCCTGAGTATCTTATTTTTAGATTCACAATTTTCCTCCTCAACCTCTTGCACATTTGCAAGTTCCAAAGTAGCATCTTCAATTTCTATGTCTAGATCATCATAATTATTACCACTCATTCTCACATTTCCCAATGGTTTGGAAATTTGGTAAGGAGGTTACTCTATAATTACAGTATCATAATCTGAAATGTCAGACTTGCATATACTATTAGACTCTCAGGATTCTGGGAGTACCCAAATTGTTCTTGAGCCTCTTTTCTTTTCATGCACTATGTGACTGTTTTGGAGGTGACCAATCTACACTGAGTGAGAAGGTGGTGTATGGGAAGTCAATGAAGATGCATAACCACATTGGCACTCTTTTGCAATGGGCTTTCTAGTATGTGTACCATCAGAAGCAGAACACCAACTAGCAAAACGTGGGCAAAACGTTCTCCAAGAACCGAACCCACCCGAACGTTGGGTATCCGAGTACCGAGCTGAGCAGCTCGGTACTCTCCCGCCCGTTCCGAATCCAAATCGAGGCCGAATGTCATTGTGACGTCGTCGGATCTCAGTGCTTTTGGGGTGTCCTCCCTAATTGTGCATTAATATTTCTGGCTGTCAAAAGTCATATCGGTCAGCAGTATCTACTAAATAATTTTTAGCACTCCTCAGTGCTTTTGGGGTGTCCTCCCTAATTGTGCATTAATATTTCTGGCTGTCAAAAGTCATATCTGTCAGCAGTATCTACTAAATAATTTTTAGGGATTACAGGAGAATATTTGCTCTGATTCACAAATGACAACAATCCCTGTGGAGAGTCCATCCAACAGTGGGATGTCTAATCGTGAGCATTCTGCTGATGTGTGCCTTAATAGCCCGAGTGTAGCCGGTGATACCCAAATTGAGGATGCCACTTTGGAATTAGAAGAGGATGAGGGGGAGATTTGTGTAGGCGACGAGGACGCTAATGATGATGTTGATGATTATGATGCAGACAGATACCAAATTGCCTTTCTCAATTTTTATTTATATTCTAGATTATATAACGGCTGAATAGTTTTCTATTTTACTCCTAGTGGAGAGAGGATCTGATGCAGACAGATACCAAACTGCCTTTGTCCATTTCAATTTTTATTGTACAGTATATAACGGCTAAATTTATTTGTATTTTATACAAGTGGAGGGGGGCCTAGAGAGACAGAAACCAAACTGGCTTTCTCCATGTCAATTAATATTGTACAGTCTATAATGGCTGAATTTTTTGGTATTTTATACAAGTGGAGGGGGGCCTAGAGAAACAGAAACCAAACTGGCTTTCTCCATGTCAATTAATTTTGTACAGTCTATAATGGCTGAATTTTTGGGTATTTTATACAAGTGGAGGGGGGCCTTGAGAGACAGAAACCAAACTGGCTTTTTCCATTTCTTTACATATTTAACTATAAGTGTAGGGTGTAATATACATTCAAAGACGATGGCTGCATTGCCAATATGCATAGATGGAGAGGAAGACAATCTGTTTTGTGTGTAGAATAAATGAAGGCCTACCAATGAAGAATTAAACTGTTTTTTGGATGATTTATTACCTCAACAATTAGATTACTTGTCTCTAAAACAGTTGGAGAACTAAATTGGGTTAATTTAGGCCCAAAAACATGGATTTTAAAAAAAAAAACAAAAACAAAAACAAACAAAACCAAAACACGCAATGGCGGTTTTGCAAAACCAAAACCAAAACACGACGGTAATCCAGATCCAAAACCGAATCCAAAACCAAAACACGGGGGTCAGTGACCATCTCTAGTTATTATATACAAACTCTATAAATTGGATATTTTGACCATTCAAGCTTCTACCTTAGATCTTTTTCTACATTTATTTGATCACATGTGGTCTATCTTTATATGTTGACAATAATGTTATAGATTTTTTCATATGTCTACGGTAGTCATTTCTCTCAGTTGTTTATATCATATGATGCATGTAATGTGGTTTTAAATGATTTGATGTACTTTCTAATCCATGTTTTTAAACATTTCAAATACAATAAATACCGATTTGGGTACTTCTGCGCAATTCAATGTTTTTCTGATATTGTTTAAATCAGGCCTGTCCAACCTGCGGCCCTCCAGGTTTTGTGAAACTACAAGCCCCAGCATGCTTTGCCAGTAGACAACCTGTTGATAGCTGGAAGGGCATGCTGGGACTTGTAGTTTCACAACATCTGGAGGGCCGCAGGTTGGACAGGCCTGGTCTAAATGGAGGATTAACATTGCCTCCTTTTTGAGTTGCTGCATTTGATACCCAGGGGTCATTGTTATTATCTAGATTTGTGTGCACTATATTAGCACCAGAGATTGAATTTGGTTTATTACCTTCAGATATTGCCCAAAATAATAGAGATGTGTAAAGACCCCTGTGTTTTGGTTGTGTTTTAGTAAAACCAGACTAATGTGTTTTAATTTAGGATATGAATTTTATTAAAATTGTCATAACAGGTAAAATCATGTAATTTTGAGCTGTTTTTTTTGTTTGTTTGTTTTACTATAATATTTATATCATTAGCATTCATTTACAGACCATTTTCTAATGACCACTTCACAACTTGTAATATTTTACCAACATTGGGCAAAGACTGCAGCGAGCTAGCCGACTAAAATAGTGACAGAGCAGCGGCAGAACACATGACAGTTAAATATATATAATACCTATGAAACATAGTGACACAGCAGTGGCAGATAGAATGAGAGTTTAAGAAAATAAAGGACACCTTTAAAACCTACAAACAGAGCACTGACTTGAGAGAGAAAGGGAGAGAGGGAGAGAGAGAGATAATTAGTGGTCAAAGACACACCATGGTGGGCCTCACCCAAAAGTGAAATGATTGGAGAATAACAATGGTACCATTTCATTCTCAAATTTACACAACATATGTGACATATTGGAGAGGAAGAGCAGCAGCAATAATAAATTGTCATTTTAGAAAGGAAAATATATCAAGGTTGGTAAAGTCCATAATGTAAAATAGTGCACAATGGATTTGTCGTTGGGGTAAGTAGTATATGCATAGTTTAACAAACCAAGCAACAGTGAGTGTCACTTTAGTGGCTGAAGTACTTGATTTGTTAGGGCCTCCTCAAAAGAGAACATTTTACTGTTGCTTGTTGAACAGTAGAATATATAGCAATTTACTAATGGACATTAGGCTAACATCATCATCATCATCATCATCCTCACTGAGATCAATTTCACACAATATTTGTTTATCCGCTATGGAATCCAGCGTTACATATTCTCTTTGTTATTGGGGGCAACAAAAGGTAATCCTCATACAATATGTAGTTTATTTTTTTGGAAGTGCAGCCCATGTCGATTGCTTCACGACTGTGTTAAACACTCTTTCCAAGTGCACACTGGAGCTTGGACATCTTAATTACACCATAGCTAATTTGCACAATTGAATTTTTGCTCCCAGAATTAAAAGGGACTGTATGAGTTGCTAATTTGTATATTATCATTAAAGTAAATAAAACGTGGTAGTAGATTCAATAATGTATTTGGCACTTTTATTATGCAGGACCAGGGGGTAAATGTATCAAGCTGAGAGTTTTTCGGCGGGTTTGAAAAACCAATCAGATTCTGGCTGTCATTTATTTAGTACATTCTACAAAATGATAGCTAGTAACTGATTGGTTGCTATAGGCAACATCTCCACTTTTCAAACCCGCCGGAAAACTCTCAGCTTGATACATATACCCCCAGATGTCACAATAATCTTTCACATTGGTGCGCTGTGTGGACTCAGTGTGACTCTTAGAAAAGGTTTTTGTTTTCTGGCAGTAGTTTTTTTAAGAAAAGGGGAGGGGTCAAGTGCAATTTGAGCAGACAGCCTGCCCACAAGCAGCTGTTTGCATCTATGAAGATTTGTATCAGTTGAAAAAAAAGACATAACATTTCACTTAAAAATAAATTCAAGCATGGATGTGGTGATTCAATTTAAAAATGTTGCAAACGTTTGGATCCCAGCGAAGCGAATAAAAACTTGATCTACAAGGCCCACATACTTAACAGAATTGTTTGCTTTCATATCCTCCTTCAGCTTCCCTTATCTCTTTATATTTGCACTTCTAGAGTCATCCCCACTATTTATAATTCACTGGAGTCACTTAGCATCACAACTCAAATATTTTCATTATCTCTCAAGATTTTTATTGATTAAAACATCAAGAAACACTGTATTCAGGAGCACTAAGTTGATTCTCTATATTTATCGCCAACAGAAATGTGGTTAACGCCTTACTCCAGCAAATCATTTGGCCACAGTACTATCCAGGCTTGTTGCACTGACCATATAACTTCTTTTTGACAAATAATAGATACAAACCTTCATATGTGTTTAAAAAATAATAATTGTGATAGAAAAAAAATTGCCAACTCAAGTCCTTTAAAAGATAAGTAGAAGGGGCACAACCTAACTCAACTCTAAATTGTTAGCATTAATAAATATCTCTCACACACACACACACACACACACACACACACACACACACACCCTCTTCTTCACACTCAAACACACAATGCATATGTTCATGACCCATGGAATCACTGGAGGCCCTCTGTGCAATGGCATGTCTGTATGTCTAAGGAGAGCCTAAGGGTCACTTCTCCATGATCATTCTCCTGGACTGCTCCGTGCTTCTTCTCCAGCACACCCTTCACTCCATTTTCCTTCATGCAACTGTACTTTCCTGGCTCACTTCCTACCAAACGACTTAATTATTGCAGTGTCTCTACCTCTGGCACATCCTTCCCTCCATTCCCACTACCTACAAGACTCTGCTCTCAGCCTTCTGCTTTTCTCACTGTACACCGCTTCTCTTGGGAAATTAATTAGTTAATTCGGCCTCCAATACCACCTCCGATCTGATGACACCAAAATCTACCTTCCACAGTCGGTTGCAAAAACTGGAGAACAGAGGCAGGAGCTGGGATAATATTAAAATACATTATTGCAGGATAAATCTATAAATACTGTGCTCCAAATGGTCACAAGTACAGAAGGTATTGTATATTCAGTTCAAAAGTTGGACCTCAATGACTGGATGCCAGACTAGACAGAAAACAGGAGCGGAGTTGGAAGCTGCACAGGTAATGCAGGTAACCAGGCTTGAGAAAGAATGTAGACAGGAAATGCAGACAATGCTGATAATGAACTTGTGCAGGTAACATGATTGAAATACACTGATCAATCAGTCAGGAAGTTCAGCAGCAGGCTCAAAGGTTGCAGTGTTAGCAACAATTAATGATTTTTTAAAGCTGATACAAAATGACCCATTTAAAAGGCAACAATTAGAAAAAATCAGAGGCAGCTGCAAAGTTGTGAGCAAAGACTGAGCAAGCTCAGGAACTTCGAAGCAAAATTGACAGTTTTAAAATTATACATTGAGCAAGTACAGTGAACAGAAAGATTATGGGGTAATTGTATCATACTCCGGTTTCTTCAACTCGCGGGAGTTCGGCGAGATGACAGCTAAAATTTAAAGCGGCGCTGCCTTGTAAAGGGAAACTTGCCTTTACAAGGCAGCGCCGCTTTAAATTTTAGCTGTCATCTCGCCGAACTCCCGCGAGTTGAAGAAACCGGAGAATGATACATTTACCCCCATATCTTCTTTTTAAGAGTATAGAATCATAACACTACCTCTCCTTCCCTGGCCTCTCCCCTTCTGTACATTGTCGTGAACCAACTATCTCTCTACTATGACAACGTGGATGTCCCAACACTACCTAAAGCGCAGATTATCAAATAATCTTTCGTCCTACAAAAGTCAGCACCTCCCCTCAAATTTCCCTCACCTTCAATAACACCACAATTTTCTCAGTCTGCCAAGTCTACTGTCTTGTCGTCATGGTGGACTCTGTCCTCTGCTTCATTTCTCACATCCAGTTTCTCTTCAAGTCCTGTCACCAACAACATAGTAAGATTCCCAGAATAGGCCCTTTTCTTATCCAAGATGTTACTAAAAATCTTATCCACTTTCATTATCTCCATCTTTGACAACTGCAACCTCCTCCTATCTGGTATTCTCCTCAACCAATCTTAAATGAAATAGCAACACTGATCTTCCTGCTGCTCCACATTTGTTGCAACACTTTGCATATCCCTACACTGACTCCCGATGTCCACCAGAATCAAATTCAAACTGCTCACTCTTACCTGCAAAGCTCTCGACAACTTCACCCTTTAGTACATCTCAAATCTCATATCAATCTCCATCTTCCATCTACTTCTGCTTTGCATTTTACTTCATCTCATGCCCGATCAGACTTTAATTTTTTAAACACACACACAAAAAAACCTCTTTATTAAAGCTTACCCTACTCCCACCTATACTACCCTCACAACCAACCTCCACTCTGAGGCCCAGTCACTCCTCTTGCTTCAGCAGTGCCCACTTACAATTAGAATATAAGCTCTCTCATGAGTAGGGCCCATTCTACCCTTTATTGTCATGTCTGCAATTATTGTCTCTCTTTTATATCCCTGTTTTACATATGTCATGTTTTCTCCACTGTCTCGTGCTTTAGAACACTGTAGTACCTTATAAATAAGATTATTTTTATCATTAGTAATAATAAATGTTTATGATTATTGTTGACTTGAATTTCTTCAGGGGCAGACAAATACATCACTTAGGAGGTATATTTCTTGCAGGTGATCGAGACAAGGATCTGCAATAAAGATGGTGACTATCAGCAACACTATCTAGCCCCTTTTGATTGCCTGATTTTATTAGGCCCCTCCTGCTGATAATACTTAAGTCTGACTATATCATATGAAATCTATTTGCATTATTAACATTTCCGTTTTATTATTATCATCATTTATTTATGTGGTGCCACAAATGGTCTGCAGCGCTGTTCATAGAACAAGGGACCACAGTACAGGATAACAGTACACATCATACAGGCATTACAAAGTGCAACTAGTACAAACTCAGCAGAGAGCAGTTGCAAAGGCAAAGAGGCAAGAGTGACTACTAATGCATGGAAAGAGTGGGAGGGAGGTGGGGAGTACAGAAAGGAGGCTGAGCCTGAGCCCAAGTGGGTACCACTCAGTGGCGGATCCAGGGGGGGGGGGGGCGATCGGGGCGATTGCCCCCTCTACCAGGGGCTTGCTGCTGACGGCTGCACACTGTGCAGGTCCGTTCAGCATTGACAGTATGCTGCCCGGTTGCTCTGATTGTGTTTTAAACACAATTAGAGCAGTGGGACAGCACACTGCCAATGCTGAACGGACCTGCACATACTGTGCAGCCATCAGCAGCCTTAGAAATTAGAAAGGGGGCGGGGCCTAAATCACCCCCTTTCCCCCCTAAAATCGCCCCGGGTAGAGCAGTTGCCTAGATCCGCCCCTGGTACCACTAGCAGGATCGGACAATGGTGGAGATGCAGAGGCAAGGGTGAGGAGGAGAGACAGCAGTAACAAAAAGGAGAAAAGAGGGAGGATGAATTCGGGGTGGGGGGAGAGGTAAACAAGAGGACATGAGGATGGAGGGCCCTGCTCAAGGGAGCTTACAACCTAAGGGAGAGGGGGAGACTGACCGGAGACACAGAAAGTGAAGATAAGGTGAAGGAACGAGAACTTTAGGGGATGAACGCGAGTAGGAAGGAGGGAGGAAGAGTGAGGGGGAGGTAGATTATAGTAAATGAAGAGAAATAGTGAAGAGGGTTAAATGGAGTATTGCACTTGGACTATTGCAAGAAAGACATTTACTATTTAATGTTAAAAGGACAAACAGCAAACAAATTGATTTAATTTGTGTTTGTATGTCATTATATTGAAATGTGCACTCTTCTGTACTGAGTATAATGTGACTTTAGCATTTATTATTAACACTGTGTCAAGCCTCATCTCCATGTAATCCATACTTTTGGTGGGCGTGCATACATACATATTATACCTGACATACGCCTGGTGAAGTGCTATAACCTTAACATATGCTAACCTTTATGTACATTATAAGCTCCTATGCTTCCACCTCTAGATGAGCCACTATGTCTCTGTGCTGCTACATAATTAGCCAATTATAAGCAACCCCTTGGTGATTGAGTGGGTAATTGACAAAGCCACAAAACAATAAAGCTCACAGTAAAACATATTATTGTGACCTGTGAGATACACAACCAGCAGATAAACATTTATGTGTATTAAATGAAACAACTTATCTAAGCTTTCAGTTTAAACCTATGTCTTTAATAAGACACACACTTAAATTTCATGAAATAAATCTAGTCAAAATATTTTCCGAACAGTCAGAGCACTTGGTATCTTACTTTGAGTACTGCAGAGGTCACACAAGGTGCTGAATCCCTCTTCTCTGTTCTGTACTCTTGCAGAGAGCTGTGTGTTAATAAATGCTTGGAGCGTGTTCAAGTTATATAGTTACAACACACTTGACATGCAGAGGCGTATACAATTGCTTAATGACTCCACCCCTCACTAAACACACAAAAACATTTGGGAAAGTATGGCATTTAATAACAATGTATAATAGTCTGCCACAGTATTGTATATGTATGATTTATAGGAGTAATGAGAATTCTCATATAGTGCTCCCTTTATAGTTTAAAACACAGGTCAAAACAAACATAATAACAAGAAATAACTTCTGCAAAGTGTTAGTTTTGGAATCAAATCTTGGTTGTGGCCGTCAATAGTGAGTGTGCAGTATAATACTACACTCTATGGGGTATACTTACTAAACTGCGGGTTTGAAGAAGTGGAGAATTTGCCTATAGCAACCAATCAGATTCTAGCTGTCATTTTGTAGAATGCACTAAATAAATGAAAGCTAGGATCTGATTGGTTGCTATAGGCAACATCTCCACTTTTCCAAACCCGCAGTTTAGTAAATCTAGCCCTATGAGTGTTTTACCAGCTATTGTTCTATCTCCACCTTGATCCAGCCTTTATTGTCTCAGCATTGCCATGTCCCAATAGAATGTATGCACTCACATACAGGTCCCTCTCTATCCATAGTGTGCACATTTCCTCATCAGCTTTGTATGCATTTTTTCTGTTTTTATATATGATTTTTTTATGCATGATTTGTAATACCCTTTGTCCAATACTGTGAAGTTTTAATGCACTTTTCCAACTTTTGCAGCCAGCTGTCCAGGAGGGGGCTCCATTGTGGGGGCGTGGCCATGTGAATCGGCCCATTAGGCCCCACCCCCTGTCAATATTTGCCCATTTCAGCCTATCGGTGGGTGGGGGGGGGGGGTCAGGATGACACTTTTAGCCCCACCCCCACCTGCTTCACAAACGAGGTGAGCTGGACCTGGTATGTTGCCCTGCTCTCCTGGGAGTCCGGGAGAACTCCCAAAAATTTGGGAGTCAGTAGGCAACCATTTGATATACTGATAGTGATATGCTGGTTACAGCTTCATTAAAATCAAGAAAATAATGCAGCAATTACTAAAACTCATGAAAGTATATAATAGCAGACCATTTTTACTCTGGGTAAAGCCAGCAGAGTTTTGTGAAAGTAATTAGATTTACATTTAGAAAATATTTTTTTATAAATTCTATAATATATTACAAATTTTTTTTTGATGATAAGAAACTTTTGTTTTGTAATTATTTATATTTGAACTGAAAACACCTGTGTGGAGGACTTACCTGGCCGGGGCCGTCGTCATCCCTCGGGCGGCGGTTCCCTCAGTTCAGCCGGGACGGTGAGCCAATCAGGGCTCACCTCCCGGCCATTTCAAAAGGAAAAATGGCGGCGGACCAATCCGGACCCGCCATGTCATCACGTGGCGTCGCGTCGACGCTACGTGATGACGTTAGCGCGGCGCCGACTATTTAAGTCGGCGCGCGCGCCGCCATGTGCAGTTCGTCGGCGGAGAGAGCAGGAAGAGGACGTGTCGCGGAGAGCTGCGGGATCAAGACAAGAAGAGAAGACAGCGGAGACCAGCAGTGGCGGCAGAGAGCCCTTGTTAGGGCTAAGAGCGCCTCTGCTGCCTGAAGACCGGCGTGATCAAGACAAGAAGCCGGCGGCAGAGCGTGGAAGCAGCGGCAGACGGGGAAGGAGTCCAGGAGAAGCTCCCCGAAGACAGCACCAGGTAAGGCCTTGCCAGGCAACTCCTCTCCCGGGCCCACGCCCGCAGCACACTAAGTAAAGTCGGGCACTAGGCCCATGGGCACAGTCGGGCACAAGGCCCGTTGGCACTAACTTAGGGGCACAAGGCCCAGGGACCTGGGCACTAGGCCCCAATAAAGTTAGTGGGCCAGTAGGCCCTATTACTGTGACAAAGGGGACAAGCCCCTGTTAGTTAGACAGGGGGCGCGGAGCCCCAGGTGTACAAGGGCACAAGGCCCTTAGGTAGTTAGTGGCCTAGAAGCCATAGGAAGGCCACAGGGCCTGGTTAGGGGCTGGTAGCCCGTAGGCTATTAAGGGCACAAGGCCCTAGTAGATAGCTAGGGAGGCCACAGGCCTCGGTAGGCAGGGGCTAGGACCCCTAGGTAGAAAGGCACAAGGCCCTAGTTAGTGGGCTCAGAGCCCTGAGGTAGAGAGGGGACTGAAGCCCATGGTGTGAAGGGCAGAAGGCCCTGGTGGTGATGAGGTAGAGGCGTGGGAGCCTCGTGAGTGTAGGCGCGGTCCTGTGTGAGGTGAGCACACGTGGTTAGGAGGTACAGTAGAGCGGAGGCTCCTGTGGTGTTGTAGCAACCTGCTGGTTGGCTAACAGCGGTGTGCTCTGGTAAGTAGCTTACAAATTACTGTATATTGTATTCTGTCTGTGAGGCGGGTATTGTTGAATTACAGTATTTTGGGTGTGCTATGTAATTGTGTCCAGGGGCAAGACGTCAGGCCCCCATTAAAGGTAGGCTCTTGTTCCTGTGGTTTCCTGTGCTAACCCGTGCTGTGGGGACAAGTGTAGTTACCAGCCTACACATAGTCAGGGAAGAACACACATAGTTTTCCTGTCCCTTAGGTCCCCGGGGTCACACTGGTACCCAGAGGGGGTGGCTGAGTGAGTTGGTGGCAGTGCAGCACACCTTGAGGCAGTTCCAGGGGCGGCCGTGGTTCTGATCAAGGGTCCTCAATGCCGGTTCCGTGCAGGTGGACCTGTGGTTCCGGACGTAGGGACACGTGTGAGATACCCGAGTACAGGCAGTCGGGCGGTTCAGTTCGATCGGCTGTTCCGTGCGGCAGTCGGCCCGCGGGTTAGTGTGCTGTTCTACTGAGCCTCAGCCGGGCTTAAAGAACCGGTCCTTAGGGTCCGTGGGTGACCCCATAGCAAGAAGGCAGCTTCTTGGTACGACCTGGGTGAGGGGGTTAGGAACCGCCCTCCGGTTTAGGCTGTGAACCCCGGCTGGTGTTCCCCGTAGCGTGTAAGTGAGCAGTTCCGTTAGTGCACCACACCTAGTTAGTCATAGTGGTTTGACTTAGTTGCGTTGCCGACCATTAGAACGTTGTTAGGGTCGGGTCGCTGTTGTAGTCAGTCCAGTTTTGTGGGTGCCATCTTAGTCTCACGGAGAGCGTAGAGGGAGGCTGTGTGTTCTTGTCATCCGCAGGAGTCGGGAAGGTGCAGGAGAACCGGATCGGAAGTGGGAGTGTCCCGGTGAGTATCACGCTCGATTCCTCCTTTCGGTTAGGCCCTCACCGGCAGGTGTGTGAGGTACTTGAGGCGGGATTAGTCCTCGGACTAGTCTTGGCCTTCAGTGCCTGTAGTCCCCCGCGTCTTGGCAAGAACAAAGTGAGGAGGCGGCAAGTGAGCTTGGACTGACTGTGTCCTTGTTCTTTGCCGTAGTCTCGAACAGCCCTTACTTGGTAGACTCGGTTTAACTGTGTTTTCCCTCTTAGGTGTTACTTGCGGGCGTCCGGAGAAAACCCAATCAGGGACCGAGGTAGGATCCAGTCATCCACGCGGATCGTGGTAAATTCAGAGGTATTAGGAGTTAGTCGCCCTGTGAGGCACATCTCCGATAGGGACCCTACATTTTGGCGTAGTCGGCAGGATCCGCGTTCGTGATGACGGATTCACGACAAACCACGCCTCGCGCCGAGTGCAGCCCGCCTAATGTGATGGCTGTGGGTGCCGCGTTGTCCCACCTGCCGAAGTTCGATGGAAAGAATCTTGCTTTCGCTGACTGGCAGGAACGGCTGCATGGCACTGCCCGGTTGTATCATATCACCGGTGCCATGAAGGTGGAGCTGGCTCTGAACGCCCTGTAAGGGGATGCCAGGAAGACGGTTCTTCTTCGACCCAAACCAAATAGGGACACCTTGGACGCCATCTTCAAAATCTTGGAAGAATTGTACGGTGACACCTCCTCTGCGGCAGTTCTGAGGAAGAGGTTCTTCGGGCGTGTGCAGAGGGAGGACGAGAGTCTGACCCAGTTTGGCAACGCTCTCCTAGAATTGGCGGGAGAACTCTGGAAGAGAGACCCACGGGGGTCGGCCGCCATGGGAGACTCGGATGTGCTACTGCGAGACCAATTTGCCATGGGGCTCTGGAACGTGCCGCTCCGGCACATTCTACTGGACAAGGTGCGGGATCAACCTGACCTGGCGTTCCAGGAAATACAAGCGGAGGCTGTGTCCCGGGATAGAGATGATCACTACGGGCCTTATGCGGTAGCGCCCCAGCAGGTCCTTCTCACCAGTAGTCCATCCGAAGCAGAGGCCCACCCGTTGGAGAGTTGTGTGAAAGATCTAAAGGAAGCTCTCTTAGCCATGAAGGAGGAAGTCACCCAATTGCGGCAGGAAGTCCGTCGGCCGAGGGATCGCCGAGGTGAAGGGGGACCTATAGAGGAACGTAGAAGCGCCCCCAGGTCCCAGCAAGGCCCAAGACTGGCCGTTCGCTGCTGGAGATGCCAACGCGTGGGACATTATGCCCGTAACTGTCCCGAACCTCCAAACCAGGCACCGTTAAACTAGAGTCCCTCGCGGTGAAGGGGCCACCCGCGGGGGAGATGGGGGCAAACCCCAACTTCACCAACTCTGCTGATTTGGTGGGGGAGTGCCCTACAGTAGTAGCCACGTTAGGGGGTAAACCACAGCAGTGCCTGCTGGACACGGGGTCTCAGGTGACCATTATGTCGGAGCGGTGTTTCCTGGAAAACTACGCTCACCTGCAGAAGAGCCGGGCCCAAACGTGGATTAAGCTGACCGCCGCCAACAATTTGCCCATCCCTGTCGTGGGAGTAGTCTGGTTGGAAATTGAAGTATGCGGACAGACCTTGGGAAAGAAGGGCATTCTGGTGGTTGGTGGAGAAGAGCTTCGTCATGGCCCAGTGATCCTGGGGATGAACGCCCTACAGAATTTGGATCAGGCCTTATTCCACGCCAAAGGGCCTCGATACTGGAGAGAGTTGGACGTACCCCGGCCCGTGCAGCGGGTTTTCCAGAGGATGGTACGACGGTGTGATGAAGAACTGACTGAGTCGGGACTGGAGCTCCTTGGCTACCTACGGACCAACTATCGACAGACGGTCGAAGTACCCCCTGGTCAGGAGGTGCTGCAATATATGGAGGTGAGGACAAACCGGAGATTAGAGGGAAGAGTGGTGTTGGTGGAACCGGTCAGTCCGGAACGAACGGCGGAAGGACCGCTTGTTGCCCGTGCGTTGGCCAGGGTACATCGAGGAAGGGTACCCGTGCGGTTATGTAATGTGCAGGACCATACTCAGAGGATGGGTCCTGGTACGACTGTCGCTCGAGTTATCGCCGTGGAAGCAGAACAGATTGGAGATGACCGGCAGATACTTCTCAAACCCGCGTCAGAACAACAAGGGGGCTTGGCGGTCCAGGTGGAATGTGACGATAGCCTGTCCCGCGAATGGAACGGCAACACCATTTTGGAACAAATGGATGTTTCCTTGGAAGGGATCGAGCCTCGGGATGTTACCCGGTTACAGCAGATATTGTGGGCCAGACAGAAAGTTTTCTCCCGAAGTGAAGAGGATTTTGGGTACACGGAGGAACTGGAACATAATATCCGTACCGGAGACAGTCTGCCCATTAGGGAGAGATATCGGCCAATCCCGCCCAAGTTGTACCAAGAGGTCAAGCTGATGATTAGGCAGATGTTGGATAGCCACGTGATTACCGAAAGTAAGAGCCCGTGGGCAGCTCCTATCGTCTTAGTACGGAAGAAAGATGGCGCTATCAGGTTCTGTGTGGACTATCGGCGGTTGAATAGCTGTACTGTCCGCGACGCGTATCCATTGCCCAGGATTGAGGAATCGCTAGCTGCGCTAGGGAAGGCGAGATATTTCTCCACTCTGGATCTTGCCAGCGGATACTGGCAAGTACCAGTGGCGGCAGAGGACCGGCAGAAGACGGCCTTCATCACGCCAATGGGTCTGTTTGAGTTCTGTAGGATGCCTTTTGGGCTCACTAATGCTCCCGCCACCTTCCAACGGTTAATGGAGAGATGTCTGGGAAACCTGAACTTCGACGCTCTTCTGATCTATTTGGATGATATCATCATCTTCGCTCCCACGGTCAAGGAACATCTGGATCGACTCGACGTCGTCCTACAGCGCTTGGAGAAATTCGGCCTGCAGTTGAAGCCGCGAAAGTGTCATCTTCTGAAATCTCGGTTGGAATACCTGGGACATATTGTGTCCCGGGATGGGGTGAGCCCCACTCCGGATAAGGTTTCTGCGGTGTTGGACTGGAAGATCCCTCGAACGGTGACGGAACTGAGAGCATTTCTGGGGTTAGTAGGCTACTATCGGAGATTCATCAAAGACTTCGCAAAGGTGGCTGGCCCGCTGAACGAATTGTTGAGGGGAGTTGCCACTACGGCTAAGAATCAAGCCATAGCCTGGGGAGACGCTCAGGAAAAGGCGTTCACGACGCTGAAAGAAGACCTGACGACGGCTCCGGTGTTGGCGTACGCTGACTTCGAAAAGCCCTTCGTTCTGTATACCGATGGAAGTCTCAAGGGCCTGGGGGCCGTGCTAGCACAAGTCCAAGACGGTAAAGAACGGGTCATTGCCTACGGAAGCCGGAGTCTGCGGGATTCAGAAAGAAACCCCGATAATTACAGTTCCTTTAAGCTGGAGTTGCTAGCAGTGGTTTGGGCAGTAACCGAAAAGTTCACGGAATACTTGACCGGCGCTGAGTTCGACATAGTGACCGACCACAATCCCTTGGCCTACTTGGGCACGGCCAAGTTAGGGGCGCTGGAACAGCGCTGGATGGCTCGGTTGGCCAAGTTCGGATATAAGATCCGGTATCGACCCGGAAAGGCTAATGGAAATGCGGATGCGTTGTCCCGTTATCCCCTGCAAGGGCCGGAGGGGCCTAGTGATGAGGATAGAGAAGGGGAAGAGATCCCGGATCTGACCCAGTTGACATCTCCTGTCTGTGCTCTGAGTGTGCCCAAGACGACCGTAGATTGGGCCGAACGGCAGGCTCAGGATGCTCCATTGCGGTGTGTCCGCCGATGGAAGCAACAGGGACATTGGCCCTCTAGTGAAGAACGGCGTCGACTGTCTATAGCCGGACAAAGGCTATTGCACAGATGGGATCAACTGGCAGTGAGGGAAGGGGTGCTAGTTCGCCGAGCCTACCTGGAGCAAGAGCTCCATCCTGTATGGCAGGTGGTGGTGCCTGAGTCCATGGCGCGGGACTTGGTACTGGAAGCCCATGAAAAAGGCGCTCATCTCGGGGCGGCCAAGACCCATCAATGGCTACGCAGGCAGTACTGCGTACCTGGCGCCAAGGCGTTGGCGGAAGAGGTCTGCCGAGCCTGTCCACGATGTGGGGTAAGTAAGGCTGGGGAGCAGCATGCGCCCGTGCAAACCATCCAGACAGGGCGACCCTTGGAGCTGCTTATGATTGATTACGTCCTGGTTTGGGAGTCAAGTAGTGGTCATAGCTACGCGTTGGTCATGACCGACCACTTTACTAAGTTCACCGTCGTCGTGCCCACACGAAACCAGACTGCGGAAGCAGCTACGCGCGCCATTGTGGAGCACTTCATTCGGAGATATGGGTGCCCGGAGCGGATTCACTCGGATCAGGGAGCCTGTTTTCAGGGACGCCTCATGGAGGGTCTGTGTGACACTTATGGGGTACAGAAGTCCCGGACCACTCCTTATCACCCTCAAGGTAATGGCGCCTGTGAAAGGCTCAATCGGACCTTGCTGCAAATGCTCAGGGCTCTGGAGGCTGGGCAAAAGAACCGCTGGCCGGAGTTTGTGCAGGACTTGGTGTGGGTATACAATAACCGGGTACATAGTACCACCGGTTATACTCCATACTTCCTTTTGTTTGGGCTGCCTGGAAGGGAGTGGCGTGATTTGGAGTTGTCCGTCCCCGAAGAAGCGGACAGTTGGACTCCCAGCGGCTGGGTGACCGAGCAGAGGAGGAAGCTGAAGATTGCCGGGGACGTGGTTAGGGGGCAGCTACGGTCCAAAGTCCATCACGGACCAACCAACAGCACGGCTTCCCCCTTCGTAGTGGGTCAGCGAGTACTGATGAGAGTTAAGAGGCCGGGAAATAAACTCAGCGATCGGTGGGAAGTGTTGCCACATGTAGTGCAACGGCGCATGGCTCCTGACCTTCCTTTGCATGAGGTGGTTCCTGCGGAAGGGACTGGAAGACCGCGGGTGCTGCATCGGAATATGTTACGTCCCTGTGGTTTTCTGGATTTGCCTTCCGACGTCCAGGAGAGAAGTGAGCCAGATCTCATACCCGCCCCGACGGGGGTGGATTGGTGGGCACCAACGACCACCGAAGACGTTGTTACTCCGGATGCTACTCCAGTGAACATGGACCTTCCGACACCGCTGCTTCAACCTAGAAGATCGCAGCGACCAAACTTGGGCCAGCCTGGAGAACGTTATACTGACCCGAATTTCGTGTGGACCATTGTTTTGTCGGCAGGGACTGCCGACATTAAAAAGGGGGGAAATGTGGAGGACTTACCTGGCCGGGGCCGTCGTCATCCCTCGGGCGGCGGTTCCCTCAGTTCAGCCGGGACGGTGAGCCAATCAGGGCTCTCCTCCCGGCCATTTCAAAAGGAAAAATGGCGGCGGACCAATCCGGACCCGCCATGTCATCACGTGGCGTCGCGTCGACGCTACGTGATGACGTTAGCGCGGCGCCGACTAGTTAAGTCGGCGCGCGCGCCGCCATGTGCAGTTCGTCGGCGGAGAGAGCAGGAAGAGGACGTGTCGCGGAGAGCTGCGGGGTCAAGACAAGAAGAGAAGACAGCGGAGACCAGCAGTGGCAGCAGAGAGCCCTTGTTAGGGCTAAGAGCGCCTCTGCTGCCTGAAGACCGGCGTGATCAAGACAAGAAGCCGGCGGCAGAGCGTGGAAGCAGCGGCAGACGGGGAAGGAGTCCAGGAGAAGCTCCCCGAAGACAGCACCAGGTAAGGCCTTGCCAGGCAACTCCTCTCCCGGGCCCACGCCCGCAGCACACTAAGTAAAGTCGGGCACTAGGCCCGTGGGCACAGTCGGGCACAAGGCCCGTTGGCACTAACTTAGGGGCACAAGGCCCAGGGACCTGGGCACTAGGTCCCAATAAAGTTAGTGGGCCAGTAGGCCCTATTACTGTGACAAAGGGGACAAGCCCCTGTTAGTTAGACAGGGGGCGCGGAGCCCCAGGTGTACAAGGGCACAAGGCCCTTAGGTAGTTAGTGGCCTAGAGGCCATAGGAAGGCCACAGGGCCTGGTTAGGGGCTGGTAGCCCGTAGGCTATTAAGGGCACAAGTCCCTAGTAGATAGCTAGGGAGGCCACAGGCCTCGGTAGGCAGGGGCTAGGACCCCTAGGTAGAAGGGCACAAGGCCCTAGTTAGTGGGCTCAGAGCCCTGAGGTAGAGAGGGGACTGAAGCCCATGGTGTGAAGGGCAGAAGGCCCTGGTGGTGATGAGGTAGAGGCGTGGGAGCCTCGTGAGTGTAGGCGCGGTCCTGTGTGAGGTGAGCACACGTGGTTAGGAGGTACAGTAGAGCGGAGGCTCCTGTGGTGTTGTAGCAACCTGCTGGTTGGCTAACAGCGGTGTGCTCTGGTAAGTAGCTTACAAAGTACTGTATATTGTATTCTGTCTGTGAGGCGGGTATTGTTGAATTACAGTATTTTGGGTGTGCTATGTAATTGTGTCTAGGGGCAAGACGTCAGGCCCCCATTAAAGGTAGGCTCTTGTTCCTGTGGTTTCCTGTGCTAACCCGTGCTGTGGGGACAAGTGTAGTTACCAGCCTACACATAGTCAGGGAAGAACACATGTAGTTTTCCTGTCCCTTAGGTCCCCGGGGTCACACTGGTACCCAGAGGGGGTGGCTGAGTGAGTTGGTGGCAGTGCAGCACACCTTGAGGCAGTTCCAGGGGCGGCCGTGGTTCTGATCAAGGGTCCTCAAGGCCGGTTCCGTGCAGGTGGACCTGTGGTTCCGGATGTAGGGACACGTGTGAGATACCCGAGTACAGGCAGTCGGGCGGTTCAGTTCGATCGGCTGTTCCGTGCGGCAGTCGGCCCGCGGGTTAGTGTGCTGTTCTACTGAGCCTCAGCCGGGCTTAAAGAACCGGTCCTTAGGGTCCGTGGGTGACCCCATAGCAAGAAGGCAGCTTCTTGGTATGACCTGGGTGAGGGGGTTAGGAACCGCCCTCCGGTTTAGGCTGTGAACACCGGCTGGTGTTCCCCGTAACGTGTAAGTGAGCAGTTCCGTTAGTGCACCACACCTAGTTAGTCATAGTGGTTTGACTTAGTTGCGTTGCCGACCATTAGAACGTTGTTAGGGTCGGGTCGCTGTTGTAGTCAGTCCAGTTTTGTGGGTGCCATCTTAGTCTCACGGAGAGCGTAGAGGGAGGCTGTGTGTTCTTGTCATCCGCAGGAGTCGGGAAGGTGCAGGAGAACCGGATCGGAAGTGGGAGTGTCCCGGTGAGTATCACGCTCGATTCCTCCTTTCGGTTAGGCCCTCACCGGCAGGTGTGTGAGGTACTTGAGGCGGGATTAGTCCTCGGACTAGTCTTGGCCTTCAGTGCCTGTAGTCCCCCGCGTCTTGGCAAGAACAAAGTGAGGAGGCGGCAAGTGAGCTTGGACTGACTGTGTCCTTGTTCTTTGCCATAGTCTCGGACAGCCCTTACTTGGTAGACTCGGTTTAACTGTGTTTTCCCTCTTAGGTGTTACTTGCGGGCGTCCGGAGAAAACCCAATCAGGGACCGAGGTAGGATCCAGTCATCCACGCGGATCGTGGTAAATTCAGAGGTATTAGGAGTTAGTCGCCCTGTGAGGCACATCTCCGATAGGGACCTTACATTTGTATACATTGAAATTGTAAATAAAAGCATTACCGTCACTATCCTGCAAAATTGCTTGTGTCACCTTTACGCTACAGATCTCAAGTCACTTTTTCCCTGTTTATTAGTGTTACACAATCTTCTCTCCTCACCCAGAATGTATTTCACAGGCTCCAACCCCACCAATTATTTTCTCTCTAATGCTGACACCTGTTTCTGCTGAATAGCAATTTTCACTAAGGTTGAGAAGAGGAACATCATTCCACAGCAGACAATATGTAAAATTGTTAAAGAATAAGGGGTCTATGCATCAAGCTTTTTTGACACTTAAAATATGCGATTTCCGCATCTTTTAAGTATGTTTGCCATTCATAAACTGCTTAACGGAGATTTCACAGAAAACTCCTTTGTTTAGACAAATATCGTGTAGCATCACAGTCCCCATAGATTACTATGGGGACTGCGATGTTCTGCAATGCATGAAGCTTTAATAAGTTTTGCATTGTCTATGGGATTCTGCTGAAGCCTCTTCCGCTTCACAGAATCTGTTACAGAAGAAGTCCTCCTATCACCAGCAGCACTAAGCAGCCGGTAAATAGGAAAAATAGATCGCAGGAGAGGGGTCACCTCACACAATATTAATTCATCCCTGCTCTAATGCCCCATACAGAAGTCTCTGCACTTTGATGTAATTGGCGGTAAAGGTCTTCCTCATGGAATTTGTAGTTCATTTTGATGAACATCATCTATTCCACATTTTTAGGAAGTAGCTTTCTACGCCGATCATTGACAAGGTTCTCGGCTGTGCTGAAAACTCTTTCTGAGTACACACTGGAGGATGGGCAGCTTAGGTATTGCAAAGCGAGTTTGTACATGGCTCTCCAAATTGCCATTTTTTCCTCCCAGTATGTAAAGGGACTGTCTGACGTGTCTATTTGTATGCTGTCATTAAAATAATCCTCCACCTACCTTCGGATGTTGATAGTAAAATCAGGTGGGGTTATGGCAGAGGTGTCAAGATTTTTGGTCAATTCTTTTAGACCAGACGTCAAATTGTTGTACTAAGTCATCTGCATCACCACTGGGTGTCTTGGGAAAGCAAATTTTTTTCCTAGCAGCAGTGGCCTGAAAAACTGAAGGAGAGATGCCGTAGTGTCACTTACCACTTGAGTGTTAGAGAGCCGTGGCGGCCGCGAGCACCACCGCGACTCACCGTCCCTCTCTCTGGCGTCCCGGCCGTCGCTATGATGACCGGGACATCACTTCCGGAAATTCGGGCCGACCGTTGCCAGGGCAACGGCCAGATGCTCCGGCAAGTCTGGCAGCCGGGCGCATGTGCAGAGCTGCAGCCTGTGGGCTGATTAACAGGGCACATTAGCAATTAGCCTGGCCTGTGTGCAACTTGCAGGGCTGAGCCCTGATTGGTTAGTCTGTGTATTTAAGGGAGGGCTTAGCCTCCCTGCCGGTTATAGCGCTTCTGACCCAGTCTTGCTGACCTGCTCCTATTTGTTGTACCCTGTCCTGTGGATACTCTGTTGGATTTTCTGTGTATGCCTGGACTTTGGACTTTGCCTGTTTGCCCGTGACCCTGACCCTTTGGCCTGTTTTGTTTACACAATCAACTTTGTGGTACAGAACTTTTTTAAAAATGACAGTGACATGCAGGAGATGCTATCCGTGTCCTGAAATAATTCAGGTCATTTTTGACATTCTGAAACAGCATGTAGGAGATTGCAGCAGCTGCAAGAAGAATAGAGTTTGAGATCTGCATCGCGTTCATGTTAAACAGGTCCTTTTAAAGCTCCGAGAGCCTCAACTTTTCGCTAAATTGGAGAAGTGTAAATTGAGGTCCAGAGGGTATCGTTTTTAGGGTACATCATCCCCTCAGAGGGGTTCTCAATGGATCTTAGCAAAGTCCAAGTAATCCTAGTGGTCTTCAGATTGGTTGAGTGCGCCCAACCAATCAAGGGCAATCACAATTTGGCCCTTGTCAAAGTCGCTCAGATCCTTACACTTGGCCATTTCACCTGCTTCCCACACATCAACTTCAAGAACTGACTTTTCACTTGCTGCCTAATATATCCCACTCCTTGACAGGTGCCAGTAGTGACGAGATAATCAATGTTATTCACTTCACTTGTCAGTGGTTTTAATGTTGACGCTGATTGGTGTAAACAGACACTATCATGTGAATATAGACACATGACATAAAAAGGCATTTAAACTGTGGATTTACATTTTTCAGCTTATAGCCGGACAAAGGCTATTGCACAGATGGGATCAACTGGCAGTGAGGGAAGGGGTGCTAGTTCGCCGAGCCTACCTGGAGCAAGAGCTCCATCCTGTATGGCAGGTGGTGGTGCCTGAGTCCATGGCGCGGGACTTGGTACTGGAAGCCCATGAAAAAGGCGCTCATCTCGGGGCGGCCAAGACCCATCAATGGCTACGCAGGCAGTACTGCGTACCTGGCGCCAAGGCGTTGGCGGAAGAGGTCTGCCGAGCCTGTCCACGATGTGGGGTAAGTAAGGCTGGGGAGCAGCATGCGCCCGTGCAAACCATCCAGACAGGGCGACCCTTGGAGCTGCTTATGATTGATTACGTCCTGGTTTGGGAGTCAAGTAGTGGTCATAGCTACGCGTTGGTCATGACCGACCACTTTACTAAGTTCACCGTCGTCGTGCCCACACGAAACCAGACTGCGGAAGCAGCTACGCGCGCCATTGTGGAGCACTTCATTCGGAGATATGGGTGCCCGGAGCGGATTCACTCGGATCAGGGAGCCTGTTTTCAGGGACGCCTCATGGAGGGTCTGTGTGACACTTATGGGGTACAGAAGTCCCGGACCACTCCTTATCACCCTCAAGGTAATGGCGCCTGTGAAAGGCTCAATCGGACCTTGCTGCAAATGCTCAGGGCTCTGGAGGCTGGGCAAAAGAACCGCTGGCCGGAGTTTGTGCAGGACTTGGTGTGGGTATACAATAACCGGGTACATAGTACCACCGGTTATACTCCATACTTCCTTTTGTTTGGGCTGCCTGGAAGGGAGTGGCGTGATTTGGAGTTGTCCGTCCCCGAAGAAGCGGACAGTTGGACTCCCAGCGGCTGGGTGACCGAGCAGAGGAGGAAGCTGAAGATTGCCGGGGACGTGGTTAGGGGGCAGCTACGGTCCAAAGTCCATCACGGACCAACCAACAGCACGGCTTCCCCCTTCGTAGTGGGTCAGCGAGTACTGATGAGAGTTAAGAGGCCGGGAAATAAACTCAGCGATCGGTGGGAAGTGTTGCCACATGTAGTGCAACGGCGCATGGCTCCTGACCTTCCTTTGCATGAGGTGGTTCCTGCGGAAGGGACTGGAAGACCGCGGGTGCTGCATCGGAATATGTTACGTCCCTGTGGTTTTCTGGATTTGCCTTCCGACGTCCAGGAGAGAAGTGAGCCAGATCTCATACCCGCCCCGACGGGGGTGGATTGGTGGGCACCAACGACCACCGAAGACGTTGTTACTCCGGATGCTACTCCAGTGAACATGGACCTTCCGACACCGCTGCTTCAACCTAGAAGATGTAGCAACCTGCTGGTTGGCTAACAGCGGTGTGCTCTGGTAAGTAGCTTACAGAGTACTGTATATTGTATTCTGTCTGTGAGGCGGGTATTGTTGAATTACAGTATTTTGGGTGTGCTATGTAATTGTGTCTAGGGGCAAGACGTCAGGCCCCCATTAAAGGTAGGCTCTTGTTCCTGTGGTTTCCTGTGCTAACCCGTGCTGTGGGGACAAGTGTAGTTACCAGCCTACACATAGTCAGGGAAGAACACATGTAGTTTTCCTGTCCCTTAGGTCCCCAGGGTCACACTGGTACCCAGAGGGGGTGGCTGAGTGAGTTGGTGGCAGTGCAGCACACCTTGAGGCAGTTCCAGGGGCGGCCGTGGTTCTGATCAAGGGTCCTCAAGGCCGGTTCCGTGCAGGTGGACCTGTGGTTCCGGATGTAGGGACACGTGTGAGATACCCGAGTACAGGCAGTCGGGCGGTTCAGTTCGATCGGCTGTTCCGTGCGGCAGTCGGCCCGCGGGTTAGTGTGCTGTTCTACTGAGCCTCAGCCGGGCTTAAAGAACCGGTCCTTAGGGTCCGTGGGTGACCCCATAGCAAGAAGGCAGCTTCTTGGTATGACCTGGGTGAGGGGGTTAGGAACCGCCCTCCGGTTTAGGCTGTGAACACCGGCTGGTGTTCCCCGTAACGTGTAAGTGAGCAGTTCCGTTAGTGCACCACACCTAGTTAGTCATAGTGGTTTGACTTAGTTGCGTTGCCGACCATTAGAACGTTGTTAGGGTCGGGTCGCTGTTGTAGTCAGTCCAGTTTTGTGGGTGCCATCTTAGTCTCACGGAGAGCGTAGAGGGAGGCTGTGTGTTCTTGTCATCCGCAGGAGTCGGGAAGGTGCAGGAGAACCGGATCGGAAGTGGGAGTGTCCCGGTGAGTATCACGCTCGATTCCTCCTTTCGGTTAGGCCCTCACCGGCAGGTGTGTGAGGTACTTGAGGCGGGATTAGTCCTCGGACTAGTCTTGGCCTTCAGTGCCTGTAGTCCCCCGCGTCTTGGCAAGAACAAAGTGAGGAGGCGGCAAGTGAGCTTGGACTGACTGTGTCCTTGTTCTTTGCCATAGTCTCGGACAGCCCTTACTTGGTAGACTCGGTTTAACTGTGTTTTCCCTCTTAGGTGTTACTTGCGGGCGTCCGGAGAAAACCCAATCAGGGACCGAGGTAGGATCCAGTCATCCACGCGGATCGTGGTAAATTCAGAGGTATTAGGAGTTAGTCGCCCTGTGAGGCACATCTCCGATAGGGACCTTACATTTGTATACATTGAAATTGTAAATAAAAGCATTACCGTCACTATCCTGCAAAATTGCTTGTGTCACCTTTACGCTACAGATCTCAAGTCACTTTTTCCCTGTTTATTAGTGTTACACAATCTTCTCTCCTCACCCAGAATGTATTTCACAGGCTCCAACCCCACCAATTATTTTCTCTCTAATGCTGACACCTGTTTCTGCTGAATAGCAATTTTCACTAAGGTTGAGAAGAGGAACATCATTCCACAGCAGACAATATGTAAAATTGTTAAAGAATAAGGGGTCTATGCATCAAGCTTTTTTGACACTTAAAATATGCGATTTCCGCATCTTTTAAGTATGTTTGCCATTCATAAACTGCTTAACGGAGATTTCACAGAAAACTCCTTTGTTTAGACAAATATCGTGTAGCATCACAGTCCCCATAGATTACTATGGGGACTGCGATGTTCTGCAATGCATGAAGCTTTAATAAGTTTTGCATTGTCTATGGGATTCTGCTGAAGCCTCTTCCGCTTCACAGAATCTGTTACAGAAGAAGTCCTCCTATCACCAGCAGCACTAAGCAGCCGGTAAATAGGAAAAATAGATCGCAGGAGAGGGGTCACCTCACACAATATTAATTCATCCCTGCTCTAATGCCCCATACAGAAGTCTCTGCACTTTGATGTAATTGGCGGTAAAGGTCTTCCTCATGGAATTTGTAGTTCATTTTGATGAACATCATCTATTCCACATTTTTAGGAAGTAGCTTTCTACGCCGATCATTGACAAGGTTCTCGGCTGTGCTGAAAACTCTTTCTGAGTACACACTGGAGGATGGGCAGCTTAGGTATTGCAAAGCGAGTTTGTACATGGCTCTCCAAATTGCCATTTTTTCCTCCCAGTATGTAAAGGGACTGTCTGACGTGTCTATTTGTATGCTGTCATTAAAATAATCCTCCACCTACCTTCGGATGTTGATAGTAAAATCAGGTGGGGTTATGGCAGAGGTGTCAAGATTTTTGGTCAATTCTTTTAGACCAGACGTCAAATTGTTGTACTAAGTCATCTGCATCACCACTGGGTGTCTTGGGAAAGCAAATTTTTTTCCTAGCAGCAGTGGCCTGAAAAACTGAAGGAGAGATGCCGTAGTGTCACTTACCACTTGAGTGTTAGAGAGCCGTGGCGGCCGCGAGCACCACCGCGACTCACCGTCCCTCTCTCTGGCGTCCCGGCCGTCGCTATGATGACCGGGACATCACTTCCGGAAATTCGGGCCGACCGTTGCCAGGGCAACGGCCAGATGCTCCGGCAAGTCTGGCAGCCGGGCGCATGTGCAGAGCTGCAGCCTGTGGGCTGATTAACAGGGCACATTAGCAATTAGCCTGGCCTGTGTGCAACTTGCAGGGCTGAGCCCTGATTGGTTAGTCTGTGTATTTAAGGGAGGGCTTAGCCTCCCTGCCGGTTATAGCGCTTCTGACCCAGTCTTGCTGACCTGCTCCTATTTGTTGTACCCTGTCCTGTGGATACTCTGTTGGATTTTCTGTGTATGCCTGGACTTTGGACTTTGCCTGTTTGCCCGTGACCCTGACCCTTTGGCCTGTTTTGTTTACACAATCAACTTTGTGGTACAGAACTTTTTTAAAAATGACAGTGACATGCAGGAGATGCTATCCGTGTCCTGAAATAATTCAGGTCATTTTTGACATTCTGAAACAGCATGTAGGAGATTGCAGCAGCTGCAAGAAGAATAGAGTTTGAGATCTGCATCGCGTTCATGTTAAACAGGTCCTTTTAAAGCTCCGAGAGCCTCAACTTTTCGCTAAATTGGAGAAGTGTAAATTGAGGTCCAGAGGGTATCGTTTTTAGGGTACATCATCCCCTCAGAGGGGTTCTCAATGGATCTTAGCAAAGTCCAAGTAATCCTAGTGGTCTTCAGATTGGTTGAGTGCGCCCAACCAATCAAGGGCAATCACAATTTGGCCCTTGTCAAAGTCGCTCAGATCCTTACACTTGGCCATTTCACCTGCTTCCCACACATCAACTTCAAGAACTGACTTTTCACTTGCTGCCTAATATATCCCACTCCTTGACAGGTGCCAGTAGTGACGAGATAATCAATGTTATTCACTTCACTTGTCAGTGGTTTTAATGTTGACGCTGATTGGTGTAAACAGACACTATCATGTGAATATAGACACATGACATAAAAAGGCATTTAAACTGTGGATTTACATTTTTCAGCTTTTACTGACACTAACAACAGTCACACTGGTGATTGTTTCAGTGTCCTTGTGGCTGACAAAGACTAGGGTCAATCTGAGCTGTTTAGACCACTAGGGTTACATTTTCTCCATGTTACCTTTGCTTTACATTGTATTCAACTAGGCAACGTTTTTTACCAGTGATTTTCTGTTAAAATGCTGTTCATAGTTTTCTGAGCAACCCGAGTTACAAAATTGCTAGTGTGACAGTCTCACATTTAAACCATTCATTTATATCGAATAGTGTTTGGTTAATAAATTGTCATGTTTAATACACAGAGGGAATATTTGCCAGTGTGACACAGCTTTAGTAGCTGTTAAATAAAAAGACTATATTGTCCATGTGTTACATGACAGATTGAAAGAATAAAGTTTGCAGGATCAGATGTGAGCAAATAAACAAATCACAATATATTAATTTACTATTATTACAATAAAATGTATGAAAAAAAATAACACATGCACATAAAAGTAACCAACCAAGAGCTTACTAAGGTCACCTATAAAAGTCATTTACCTTGCTGCATTCAATGAAAACAGTCTTATCAGCATCCTGGATTCAAGTCTGTTGTACACTTATTTATCAAACTTTGCACACTCCATCATATCGGAACTGTTCAAATTCCACAAAGAAGTGGTACAAGGGGACTCCTCAATCTTATGTTCTTTACTCACCTCACAAATAACCTCCATACCATTGTATTTTATAACATACATGGTTAAAGGTTCTTCCTGCATCTCATGGCTGAAGGAAAGTAGAATGCTCTGCAGTATTATTGGTCATAACAATTAACATTTATACATCAAAGGTAAAAGCACTAATTCCAAATTCATTGGCAGTTACTGCAACATTACATTAGAAGTATTTGTTATCCTTACAATTGAACTAATATATGAATTTCAGAAACCGTTTTTTATTTTACTTAAACTTGGTAAGTCTAACAATTATTGCATATCATTCAAATGAGCTTCTCTGAACACGTGTTCTAGCTGCGAGGTATAGCACAGGTTTCATAAGGTTGCGGAGCATTGGTAGCACTCAGTGCAGGGGTGAGGTCCAGTTTAGCTCCAGGAAGAGCCTTGAATGTGAAGTTCTGCAGCAGCGTTGTAAAGAACAGAAATAGCTCCATTTTAGCCAGGTTTTCCCCAGCACAGCTCCTTTTACCTAGGACAAACAAAAATAAGAAACATTAATAGCCAATACATGGTACTTTTCATTTGAAAGAAAATGAACATGCATCACAGTTCAACAGTTTATTTATTTTCTATTAAAACATTTCAAGTCTTACTAACAAAACTAAACCCATCTTTTCTGAAGGATTTTACTTTTAAAGAGTTGGTTTAATTGGTTATGGAAAGTTAATCATTGTTGGAAATATGCAAAATTCCAATCTATTATTTATAGTAACAATAATAATATGTACATATATAATTAAACACATACAAAAATGCACAATTTCAATTGGATAACTTTAACAGTGGTTTGTGTGAAATTGGCACCTCAGGTGACCACACAATTTTTAAGTTGTGAGTATATATTATTTTTTTTCCCTTAAAACCGATGGAGCCTACTTTTAAAACCAAAGGGAAATATATATTTTATTTATGGGAATTGTCATGAGCCAGCACTCACTTGAGCCAAAGTAACGTGTGTGTGTGTGAGACAAAGGGTTAATCAAAAACAACCACCTGGTCTGTTTAAAAAGATTAAGGGCTAGATTTACTAAGCTGCGGGTTTGAAAAAGTGGGGATGTAGCCTATAGCACAGTCAGATTCTAGCTTTCATTTATTTAGTACCTTCTACAAAATGACAGCTAGAATCTGATTGGTTGCTATAGGCAACATCCCCACTTTTTTAAACACGCAGCTTAGTAAATCTAGCCCTAAAACTTTTCCTGTCCATGCCACATCATAATTTTGTCTCACCAGTTATGTCGCCACCAAGGTTTTTGTTGTTCACACTGTTACTCAGGAAGCCTTCAGTTCTCCGTTTACTAATCCATCACAATTTACTTTCATCATAATTGTCATAAACCAGATGACCTGCCTTGTCTCAATTATGTAGCTTTTTAAAACCAAGCTAATTCTGACACGCGAATTGATAAAAACACGGAGACCTGAACTTATTAAGTGTAATTTAATATGGAAAATAAATCCACAATGCTAAAGATAAAACAAGTAACAAAATTACATACAAATATATAATATAATAGTTTGTTATAAAATAAAAAGGAATGCATTCCAGAAATGATAAACTTACGAATGATCAAGTTTTTGCTTTTTCTGGGAGAAAGAAACTAAATGAACTATGGCATTGACTCCCAAAAAGTAAACAAATTCTTAGAGTTACAGGAGATTTTTAAAACTGCTGCAGGTGTCCACAGACCCCCCTTCTTGTGATATCAGAACTAGAAATTATGCGTAAATGTAAATTAACTGGTTATGACTTCTGTTCCACACACCTTTCAAGTCAAGATTTCTTTATGTTGGCCTAACTTTGCCAGAATGTCTGATAAAGACGATTTTACCTCCACAGGTTACAAGTTTTCCTTCATTTGCTTACCAAATATGGCTCCTGCAATTATGATATTTGAAAAAATATGATATGACATTTTCCTGTGTCCTAATCTCCCTCTTCACAGTATAACCCAGCCTCTCTGGACCCTCAGTTGAGATGACTGTTGGTTGCATATCAGTGCCATTAACTATCATTGCTTTTAAATATCACACACGTGACAGGCCATGTCGACTGGGGCACAATCAGGCCGGGGGGCAGTGGGGGTGACTCCCTCACTGTTCCCCATGGCAATAGGCAACATGCTGCTAAAGTAGATGGGGGGCATAAAGGTGCCCCCGAGCACTACCATGAGCTGGAGGGGGTAACTCCCCCCACTGCATCCAGGGACTCTAGGCCCCATGTCCCCATTAGCACTGGGGGGAGTAGCCATGACCCCCAGCTGTACCTTTTGAGGGAGATGATGGCTTCGCCAGCCACATCCCGGGGGCATTAGGCCCCATGCTCACAGAAATTTTCGTGGGTGTAGTGAGGTCCCGCAGTGGCAATATGAGGCGAGGGGGTGGTTTCCCAGCCCATTTTCAGGATGCTTATCACTGTTTACCTTAATTTACTGGGGGTAGTGCTTTGGCCTCCAGCTCCAGTATGAGGCAATGGGGTGACTCCCCCTGCCAGTTCCTGAGGTGGCAGGCTTTGGGTCACAAGTATGGTTGGGGGGAGTAGTGTAGCACCTCAGCCCCATGATCCTGACCCCATTATTGTGCAGCAGGTTGGGGGCAGGTCTCGCACTCATACTCTCCCACAGAATGATCTGGATACCGTGGCTCTGCGGCTTGACCCTGGTGGGCATGGTGGGTTTCCCGTTAGTTGTACCAGTGGACTAGGTGCTGGTTTCAGAGGCACACAAGTGGCCTGCAGATCGTTCCGTGGTGCCACCCCACCCAGTGGCTGGAGGGTGGTGCACAGACAGGAGAGCTATGGCCCCGGCAGCTGTGAGGGTCTCCTCCCCTTGGGACTTGGCCTCCCCATGTACCTCATCTCTGTTTTTGCGGGCTTCTCTTTTGTCCTCAGGGCATGACTGGTACCATAATCAGGCCGGTGAGTGGTCTCAAGGAGACCAGGTGGCAAGAGCTCCTCTAGGTGTCCCGTGGGCACCCTGGATAGATCAGTCCAGTATGGGTATGGTGCGATGCCACCGAATAGGGGACAGCTGTCACAGGCGGACCCCTGGCCCCTTCGGTCACCTTCCCCTTCTGTATCAGTTACCATTTTTAGGGGGTTCATATGGGCCTGCAAGAGGTTTCCTTGCATTGGCCTGGGATGGTAGGCAGTGGCCACGGCCTGGTGGTCCTTAGTTATATGATTCTCGGAGTAACGTTTCTCTCTCGGCAAGCATGCCTCTGGTTCCTGGTTCCTTGTCTGTGTGTTCGGTAATCCACAGTGGTCGTGCTGTGGCGGCACAGTGTTTTCTGATTGCTATACCTCTAGCACTGAGTCTTTTGGTTCCAGGGACAGGAAGTCGGTGAAAAGTTTGAACAAGCAGTTTGTAGCTTGTGATGGTGCTGCTGCACAGCGCCGCTCCCGGTGACAGTACACTGGGCCTCCCTGTATCACGGGTTCTGAGATGGTGTGCTGTGCGATCAACAGCAGGGTTTGAGTTTCTGTGCACAAAAGATCTGTAAGGGCCAGTATTTGGACATGTTTGCCATTACTGAGCAGGCCAAGAAAGTCGTGTCAGAGGCACTAGCTAGAGGGGGTGGCGGCGAGGACATATACAAGACCACCCATAACTGGCAAAGTGACACGTACCTTTTTTTCGGCTTTCTACCTCAAAACCCAGCACCAGGAGTGGATGGACATGCTCAAGTATATGCACATGGTGCATGACATGTAAATGTCTTCCAGGTCCGGCACCTGTTTGACCTATGACAAGGAGCTTAGTGCCTAATATGATGGACACCTGAGTTTCATGCATGGGTTTAAAGATGCCGATATCTTGCTGAAGGTCTTCCAAGGTGGTGGGGGTGTCCTTCAGCTGGTGCTGGACGCAGGCCTCAGTGGCTAGGGAAGCCTGGCACGCCCTTTCCTACAGTTAGGCCGATGCAACTCCTTCAATAACTTAAGTTGCTTGCAAGCGGTGTCATGTAAGTTTTCGCACGCATGCTTGTGCTGCAGGGACAGACATGCAAACAAGTCATGCAACAAGCCTGCTAGAGGGAGTGGCAATGGAAACCAGCTCACCCCCGTCGCTTCGGAATGCCGAGTCCCCGGTTAGGGTAATCAGCTTGCTTATCCACTGCCTACACAAGTCAGAGGCTGAGTTTTTGTGGGAGGGGTTTTTGCTTGGGTTTTGGTTGCCCATTGTGGGGTCCAAATGGACCTCTGCTGTTAGGAATTTGAAATTGGCAGTTATTTTTCTTGGGTTCTGGCAGCCAATGTACACAATGAGATTGTGCTGGGCCATATGAGTGGTCCTTTTCTGGTACTGCTTTGCCGGCAATATGTGCTTTCCCAGGTGGGTGTGGTGGCAGGAAAGTTTAAATTGATTCTGCACCTGTCATTCCCACCAGGTGCGCCAGTCAATGATGCCATACCCGAGCACTTTTGCAGTGTGTCCTACCAGTCCTTTGAAGCAGCACTGAACATGGTTTGAGGTTTTGGGGACGGGGCTTTGTTGGCGAAGGTTGATATTGAGTCGGCCTCATTCATGGGATTTAGGATAATCAATGGGTTTTATGCTGAAAAATGTGTTTGGATGGGTTGTGCAGTTTTTGAATGCTTTAGTTCCTTTCGATATTGGTGTTTCAACATGCACAAGCCACCAAGCCATTGCATATTATCTGAACGATTTCCCAGTGATTGGTCCAATCCAGTCCCCAGCCTGCACTGAGATGTTGTTCTCTACGGTGGCATTTTTTATTGCTCAGGTGTTCACGATAAGATGGAGGTTCCCATGACCTGATTGCATTATTTAGGCATCGCAATCGATACAGTCTTGGGCCTCTGCCGGCTCCTGTTGGTTAAAAGCTGTAAGTTGCATACTATGATCGCTGAGGTGTTGTACAATCCTATTGGTTAGCTATCTAATTCTAATTCTGTCTGTGGTAGTATTTTATACACCTTTGCACTTTTTTCACATTTATTTTTCTCTTTTATTTCACTTTTTTACCATGAGGATATTATTCATCTCAGTAGAGATATGTGTTTAAGGTATAATTATTAATAAAGGCATTTGCCCCAAAAACAGAAAAATAAAACAAAATAATAATTGAGATATTGGATCATTTGATATGTTGTCTATTATGTAATTATTAATAGAGGCACCTGTCCTAAACATTATATTCTAATTTAACTCCATATTACTTGGATTGAATTAGGAGTCCTAGTCTCTTTAAAGAGTTCTGACTCCCGGTTAGATACCAGGGGAGCGGGCCATAAACGCACACATCAAAAAAACATCCCTAAACGCCAAATCCTCCCAGATCTTAGCGAACAGTAGACATTGGGATCCAACAATGGGGCTGAATAAATTGCGCCATCGCTCACACCAGTTTGCAGCAAAACACTCTATCCATAGGTATGACATGGCTCCAGGTTTTCCAGGAAGCAGATAGTTTTCTGGGACAATAACCTGGGTGTGATGCAGGCCATCAATTGGCAATCCAAGTCCTTGCCTGGCCTCTCCTTCTATCCCAAGCTATGCGGACAGGCAGACTGCCAAGAGTTTCAGCATTTCAGGGAATTGCGATGCTTAGTGCATGAGCGCCCAGTGCCCCTTGATCAGAGGAGGGTTATTAGCGATTCAATATTTCTAGGTTTGCTGGAAGCCTTCCCGGCAGTTGTGCATGATGATTATGAGTGTTCCCTGTTTCGCACAGCTTTTGTAATGTTATTCTTTGAGGCTTGCAGGGTGAGCAAATTGATTACCTCTTCTAGGTCCTTTATGCCTTCTGGTTTGCTCATGCAACACGTAGTGCCTCTTCCTCTGTGAACTGCAAGGTGCGGAACTCCATTATTTTACCACAATTCAAATCTGGTGTCAATTATTTTTAAGTATAAGTTAAGAGGGTAAAGGGAGGTTATACAAGGTAAAGAATATCAACCGTTTAACATTTTATAGAATATGTGTTATTAGGAATTAGAGGGGCAGATATAATTATTTTTGGAATAAGTTGAATTATCTATTATCTCTTCCAATTAAATATCTTAGTCAAATATTAGTGAATACAGTCACGACCAAAAATTTTGGGAATGATACAAGTATTGGTTTTCATAAAGTTTGCTGCTTCAGTGTTTTTAGACCTATAGTCAGATGTGTTTCATAAGTGTCAAAAGGTATTTATTGACAATTACATTAAGTTTATGCAGAGTCAAAATTTGCAGTGTTGACCCTTCTTTTTGAAGACCTCTGCAATTCGCCCTGGCATGCTGTCAATCAACTTCTGGGCCACATACTGACTGATGGTCGCCCATTCTTGCCTAATCAATGCTTGGAGTTTGTCAGAATTTATGGGTTTTTGTTTGACCACCTCTTGAGGATTGACCACAAGTTCTCAGTGGGACTAAGGTCTACGAAGTTTCCTGGCCAAGGACCCAAAATTTCGATGTTTTGATCCCCGAGCAGCTTAGTTATCACTTTTGCTTTATGGCAAGGTGTTCCATCATACTGGAAAAGGCATTGTTCGTCACCAAACTGTTCTTGGATGGTTGGGAGAAATTGCTCTAGGAGAATGTTTTGGTACCATTCTTTTTTAATGACTGTGTTCTTAGGCAAAATTGTGAGTGAACCCACTCCCTTGGCTGAGAAGCATCCCCACACATGAATGGTCTCAGGATGCTTTACTGTTGGCATGACACAGGACTGATGGTAGCGGTCTCCTTTCCTTCTCCAGACAAGCATTTTTCCAGATGCCTCAAACAATCTGAAAGGGGATTCATCAGAGAAAATGACTTTACCCCAGTCCTCAGCTGTCCAATCCCTGTACCTTTTGCAGAATATCAGTCTCTCCCTGATGTTTTTTCTGGAGAGAAGTGGATTCTTTGCTGTCCTTCTTGACACCAGGCCATCTTTCAAAAGTCTTCGCTTCACTGTGTGTGCAGGTGCACTCACATCTGCCTGCTTCCATTCCTGAGCAAGCTCTGCACTGGTGGTGCCCTGATCTCGCAGCTGAATCAACTTTAGGAGATGGTCATGGCGCCTGCTGGATATTCTTGAGTGCTCTAAAGCCTTCTTCACAACTATTAAACCTCTCTCCTTGAAGTTCTTGATAATCCGATAAATGGTTGATTTAAATGCAAAATATCTAGCAGCAATATCCTTGCCTGTGAAGCATTTATTGTGCAAAGCAATGATGACTGCATTTGTTTCCTTGCAGTTAACCATGGTTAACAGAGAAAGTACTATGATTTCAAGCACCACCCTCGTTTTGAAGCATCCAATCTGTTATTCTAACTCAATCAGCATGAAAGAGTGATCTCCAGCCTTGTCCTTGTCAACACTCTCACCTATGTTAACAAGAGAATGACCAGATGTCAGCTGGTCTTTTTGTGGCAGGGCTGAAATGCAGTGGAAATGTTGTTTTTGGGATAAAGTTCATTGCCATGTCAAAGAGGGACTTTGAAATTATTTGCAAATCATTCTGATCACTCTTCATGACATTCCAGAGTATATGCAAATTGGCATCATAAAAACTGAAGCAGCAGACTTTGTGAAAAATAATATTTGTGTAATTCTCAAAACTTTTGGCCATGACTGTATATTGATGTTGTTTATTGTTATCCATAATTTTTCTTTTAAGTGACACTGACATATTTTCCTGTATGATGTATTAATATTTTAATATTAATATTTGCTTTTATGTTACTTACTTAAATTCATACTCTGAATGATGACAATCAAGGAGTTTAAAACAACACACAATTACTGCCATCACCTATTTATTTATTAGTTTGTAATAGTATATTTAATATAGTTATACTAGTATACTGAAACTTAAGTTAAATATGTTATGCAATTAACATGACCAGTACTAAAGAGATGCACTTGAATTTTTGTTAAAGTTGGTGTTTGTGTGTATCTGTTTATTTACATTTTTTCTTAGTTCACTATATGTCCCAAGGGACCAGGGCCAGATTAAGAGTCATATGGGCTTGGGGCTGAAAATGATATAGGGCCTATTATGAGACGTGCCATCCCCCCGGAGCTGTGGCCAGTGATGTACATGTGTGGCCAGTTGTATGTGGGCTTGGCCATCACCATGGAGGGCATAGCTTGTGCTTCCCTGCAACCACCAACATCTCTCTTCCATTTTCCCTTACATAAAGAGTGCACCAGTAACTGGTTCATAGGGCATGTATGTAAAATGAAGAGTGGAAATACATCCCAGCTGTCCCTCATGTTGGGACAAGTTCCTGGCTAATCAGGATGGTCCCCTAAAATCAGGACTAATCTGATGTTATCGGGACAGTCTATAGGTATATTCAACTTATATATATATATATATATATATATATATATATATATATATATATGTATATAACATTAAACAAAGTACAAAGTACAAAATATACAGAATATATTGTAGCAAAGAGGGATAGTTGCCACAGTTCCCTGTAAGGGAACAGGTAGGAACACAGTTAGTCTGCAGCAACAGGCTGCAGACATGATTAAGTTTTCCCTAGGTTCCTCTTTGAGCACACACACACACACAGGTGTTCCACATGGGTGTGATTGGTTTGCTGTGATTTGTTGCAGTGCTTGGGGTGGAGGATAAAGACACTGTCTGTATGTGTGTGTGGGACCACCGATGCCAGTAAGTGGCCGGCGAGCAGACAGGGAAGTAATGTCTGGCCAGATGTAGGTGTAGGGGGATTTTCATGTAGTGTTACTGGATATGATTGCTGTACCAGCAATGGAGCTGTTTTACCATGCTGACAACTGCTAATAAACAGCTAAATGCTTCAGCGTACTTTTGTTCGATTCCTGTGAATGGTGTACTTTCTCACAATATATATATATATTGTAACAAAAGGAGGCATTTAGCTGGCAATATGCAGATAAAGCAGGGAAGTAGAGTAAAACATTTGCACTGTTATGTACCTAGGTGGAGATTAAACCAGGTAAAAACATATGTGTAGTTTAAAATTGATTTACTTACATGGTTTAAAAGCTGCTTCCTCTCAGCAAACAGAGAGGGTGGGTCTGATAGTCTAAACAGAACCAGGGATGGGCGTTTCCTTTTAAAGAGAAGGTGGGTGTGTCACCTGTCCATCAAGCTAGGCCTGTGGGAGGAGTGTCAGGTATAAAACCCTGCTTGTTTCATTGTTCAGAGAGACTAACGCTGGGGTAGCTGGCTAGTCTTCAGAGAGAGCTGGTCTATGTATAGCAAGCGTTTAGGGTTTCCATAATTGCTGTGAAAGTATACGGTGTCAAAACATTTATTACCATCCTGACAATAAAGAACCATAAAAAGGAAGAAGTTGTACGCGTGTGCTTCACCAGTAGCGGGCTCTTGCCACAAGTGGTGTCAGGAGTGGGATGCTCCGGGAAGCAAGTTTCCGCTACCCAACCCGCGCAGACGTCAACATGGAGGAAGTACTGAGAACCCTCGTGAATGTGGCCGCTGCGCAGCAACAGCAGCAAGCTCAGATGCTACAAGTCGCCGAGGCACAGGTGGAAAACACAAGGCTCTTAAGAGAAGAATTAAGACAGGTGAGGCATGACAGAAATGAACCACCTGGTCCTGTACTCCTGAAAATGTCACCAGGTGATGACATAGAAGCGTATCTGGTGTCCTTTGAGAGACTTGCAAAAAGGGCAAAATGGCCTCCTAAAGATTGGGCTGAGAGACTGGCGCCATACCTGACTGGTGAAGCTCATCGAGCTTATATGGATCTAGATGAGGAACGGGCCTCTGATTATTCGTGTCTAAAGTCTAAGATATTGGCTCGCATTGGAGTTTCCGGGCCAGGCCGGGCCATCACTATCACCAATGGCGCTATGATAAAGAAAAACCGGTGAGAGCGCAAGTCGCTGAGCTTTCTAAAACTTTAAAGAAATGGCTGCAGCCTGAGGAGAATTCGCCTTCTCGGATTATTGAAGTTCTGGCGATAGATCACTGCATCCGGGGGCTGAACCGCGATTTGCAAAGGTGGGTGCTGCAATCAGACCCACAAACTTATGAGAGGCTTTCCACCGTGGTAAAGAGGTTTTGTGCGCTACAGCAAATGACTAAAGAACCTGCATTTGTGCCAAAGCCGCTGCCGCGCCAAAAGCCAGGTTTGACAATCCTTGCTACGGACAGAGGGCCAGGTGCAAAGCTGTCTAATCTGAAGTGTTTTGAATGTGGTGAGCCAGGCCACTTTAAGGCAGAGTGTTCTAAACTACCGGAACCCATGGACTGTTCCGTGGCACGTATTGGGCCTGCATTTCCAAGCTACCATGAGTACCACATCAGGAAGTCCTTGTTTGTTGCGGGTGACTGTGCTAATCAACCAAAACCTTGTTCTGGCCTTGGTTGACTCGGGGAGTGAACTCTCATTGGTTTCCAGCTCTGCCTTACCAGAAACCATAACTTCTTGGTTGCCCAAGGTGAAGGTTCTTTGCGTACATGGCACGACAGAGGAGTATGAAAGAGCAATACTACCAGTCACAATCAAAGACAAAACTGTTATGGTGGTGGCTGCCATAGCACCTAAACTCCCATATCCACTCATTTTGGGGCGAGACTTCCCAATGTTTAATGATGTCCTTGGTGATCGGATCCGGCCAGACATGCCGGCAACTGATGCAACGGTCGGAAGCCCAGTCTTAAAGGAACCGCCTAAGAATCCACAACATCTGGACATCGATCTTTGGGAACCGCCAAACCGGAATGCCATCCTGGGAGTCACAGCAGAAGTTCCACAAAAGCATTCACCTGTGGGGAAACATGGACAGTCCAAACTAGCATCGGTCGGTGATGTCGCAGATGAGCCCACCCCGCCTGTCAGTGAGAATATGGACTGGTCCGCAATACCAATTTTGTTTCCTCTGCAGGACTTTGCTCGAGACCAACTTAATGATGCCACTTTTGAACATGCCTTTAAAAGTGTGACTGAGGTAAATGGGGTAGCGAAAGCCGCCCAGCCTGCAGAAGGTATACCATATTTTATTGTTAAAAATAATTTCTTGTATAGAGTTGCTACTGTACAGGGGGAAAAAGTAGAACAATTAATGGTTCCTCAGGTCCATGTACCCCTAGTGTTAAAAGCAGCACATACACATGTCTGTGGGGGACACCTAGGGGAGGATAAAACACGGGAACGAGTTCTGCTTAGGTTTTACTGGCCCGGTGTACACATGGCAGTGAAAAAGTATTGCCGGTCCTGTCCCATTTGTCAAAGAACCTGTCCCAAACCCATGTACAGGGCACCTCTCATACCAATAGTACAAGTTCCCTTTGAACGGATAGCTATGGACCTTGTGGGCCACTGGAAAAATCAGCACGTGGGCACCAATATATACTAGTGGTGCTTGACTATGCAACCAGGTATCCAGAGGCAATTCCCCTACGAAACATAAAGTCCAGCACCATAGCTAAAGAACTGGTATTGATGTTTACACGCTTGGGAATACCCAAAGAAATTCTCACAGACCAGGGTACTCCATTCATGTCTAAACTGATGAAGGACATGTGCCAGTTGCTAGGGGTTACGGCGCTTCACACCTCTGTATACCATCCACAAACAGATGGCTTGGTGGAACGCTTTAACCGCACATTAAAGCACATGCTCAGGAAAGCAGTGGCTCAAGAAAAAAAGATTGGGACACTCTTATTCCCTATTTGATGTTTGCCATCCGTGAGGTACCTCAAGCTTCAACAGGGTTTAGTCCCTTTGAGTTATTGTTTGGGAGACAGCCCAGGGGTATCTTGGATATGTTAAAAGAAGGCTGGGAGCAGCAAGGTCCCAGAGAGCCACATCTGGTACAATTTGTGTCCCAAATGTATGAGAGGCTAGGAAAGATAGAGCCCATTGTGCAGCAACATGTAAAAGAGGCTCAGGAACGACAGAAGAAAAGTTATGACAAAAGTGCTGTGGTTCAATCTTTCAAGCCTGGGGACAAGGTCCTAGTCCTGGTTCCTAACCAGGAAAGCAAACTTTTCGCCCATTGGCAGGGTCCATATGAAGTTCTAGAGGCTGTCGGTCCTGTCAATTACAGAGTCCAGTTAGGTAGGAGAAGGGAGGAGCAAATATATTATGTGAACCTCCTTAAACCCTGGCATGATGAGGAAACCTCTCCTCAGGTAGTGAGTACTGCCATTGAAAAGTCTGAAGTACCCATAGAGCCAGCCTTGTCCATTCAGCAGAGACAACAGACTGAAGAAATGATTCACCGGCACAGGGATGTCTTCTCTTCCATTCCTGGGTGCACTACCTTAATCGAACACGACATTGTCACTGCGCCAGGAGTCATTGTCAAGCAGAAGCCATATCATATTCCAGAAGCCAGATGGGTGGACGTGAGAAAGGAGGTCGAGAAGATGCTCCAGTTAGATGTAATTGAAGAGTCCACTAGTGAATGGAATAGTCCCATTGTGCTTGTCCCGAAACCCGATGGGACAATTAGGTTCTGCAATGACTTTAGGCGCCTAAACAGTATGTCGCAGTTTGATGCCTATCCGATACCACGTGTGGATGAACTAGTTGAAAATCTTGCTGGTAGCAATTATTTAACAACCCTTGATCTAACAAAAGGTTATTGGCAAGTTCCCCTGATTTCCACGGCCAAGCCAAAGACTGCATTTTCCACCCCTGATGGTCTCTATCAATATAAAGTCCTACCGTTTGGGTTGCATGGGGCACCTGCCACCTTCCAAAGGGCTATGAATAAATTGCTACGACCTCACACAGCTTATGCAGCTGCTTACTTGGACGATATAGTGATTTATACCCCAGACTGGGGATCACATTTAGCCAAAGTTGAGGTGGTCTTAGCTTCATTACGGTCCGCAGGGTTAACAGCTAACCCAGAGAAATGTGCCATAGCTATGAGAGAAGCCAAATATTTGGGGTACATTGTTGGTCGAGGGCATGTAAAACCCCAGCTAGACAAAGTGGAGGCAGTCAAAAATTGGACAAGACCAGAGAAAAAGTCACAGTTAAGAACTTTTTTAGGCTTAGTAGGTTACTACAGGCGGTTTGTAAGCCACTTCGCCACTAGAGCTGTTCCACTTACGGACATGTTAAAAAAAAGTTGTCCAGTTCTGGTGTTGGCTTAGGTGCAGTCTTGTCACAGGAGAATAATGGAGTAGAAAATCCTGTCCTGTACCTAAGTCATAAGTTGCTTCCAAGGGAACAAAAATATGCCACTTTGGAGAAAGAATGTCTCGCCATAAAATGGGCTACAGAAGCTCTGCGCTATTATCTCCTAGGCAGAGAGTTCACCCTAATAACAGACCATGCACCATTAAGATGGATGCAGAACAACCGGGAGGTAAATGCCAAGGTAGGTAAATGTTTTTAATATAGAACAGTACATGGTACAGCATTAATTATGTGTTTGGAGAGTGTAGAGTATCCCTGTTTTCTTGTCTATACAATGTGGGCAACCCCCTCTTGCACCCCAGTCTGTACATGGTGAGTGCAGAGGATCTATGTCTGTTTTTGTTTATACAATGTAAGTCCCATGACTCTTGCACCCCATTCTTTACATTCTTTATATTTATTAATTCCAACTTGTGTCAGGTGAGTCCCAGGTGTCCCATGGCTGCTAGTGCTAGGGAAAGTCTTGCCTTTAAAAGCTGTGTGCAGGTAAGCCTTAAGCCCACATAAAATAGCATAGCATTTGATCATGTTAGGACTGACCAGAATGGGAAGACTTTGGCGTGAGTTGGTCAGCATAACATATATTGCAATATGTGGAACTAACATTTCCTGATTTTAATATAGAACAGTACTTGGTACAGCATTAATTATGTGTTTGGAGAGTGCAGAGTATCCCTGTTTTCATATATATATATATATATATATATATATATATATATATATATATATATATATATATATATTTGTACATATATATGACATTCATTATTCACTTTATTAGGTATGTCTGAACACCTGCTAGTTATTACAAACATCTGATCAGCCAACCATGTGGCAGAAACAAGCATGCAGATATTGTCAAAAATTGCAATTGTTTTTCAGACCAAATACCAGAATGGAGAAGAAATGTGATCTAAGTGACTTTTACTGACGAATGATTGTTGGTGCCATATGGGTTGTTTCAGTACATCAGAAACTGCTGATCTCTTGGGATTTTTACACACAACAATCTCTAGAGTTTACAGGGAATGATATTTAAAACCAAAGCCAAAAACATCCAGTGAGCGGCAGTTCTGTGGGTGGAAATGCCTTGTTAATGAGAGATGTCAGAAGAGAATAGCAAGCCTGGTTCAAGCTGACAGGAAGGCGACAGTAACTCAATTTACCATGGGCGGTATGCAAAACAGCATCTCTGAATACACAAACTTGAAGTGGATGTGCTACAGCAGCAGAAGTCCACACAGCACCTTTGTGACCGCCACACAATACAGAGCACCCTTGTGTCCTCCACACAATACCTTTGTGACGCCACACAATACAGAGCACCCTTGCATCCACCACACAATACAGAGCACCCTTGTGACAGCCTCACGATAAAGAGCACCGTGACTATCAGCTGTTGGTCATTTTCATACCTTCTAACACCTCAAATGGCCAAAGGGAAATGTATAAGATTTGTTATATTTAATTATTCTTTCAAGTGTTCATACTTCTGAGCAGACTTCAAAATATAAATAGTGAAACACAGTTAACTATCAGTGACAACAGGGTATAATCTCCATTGAAAAAGTTGGTAATTTTGTTGTAAGAAAAGGAATGGATCCTTATGCTAATGCACATGGGCCACTCACACATGATAGTTGTATTTTCACATACCCCCTGTTGTCATATATCCTCTGTTGTCACATATCCCTTGTTGGGCCTGCTGTCACATATGGCCTGTTGGGTCTGTTCTCAAATATCACCTGTTGTCACATATATCACATATCCCCTATTATCACATATCCTCTGTTGGGCTGGTCATCACATATCCCCTGTTATCACATATCTACTGTTGGGCCTTTCGTCACATATCACCTGTTGTCATATATCCTCTGTTGGGCCTGTCATCACATATCCCTTGTAATCACATATCCCCTGTTATCACATATCTTCTGTTGGGCCGGCTGTCACATATCCCCTGTTTAGCCTGTTGTCCGGTGCTACTCGCTACCACGGCATTGTGAACCCCGACAACATTTAAAACGTCAGGGGAATCACAATTTCTATAATTACATTATACAGGCGTGGGGTCCGGGTATTGCCGCTCTAAAACCGGCATTTTCAGTCTCTCCACAATAAAACACGTCATTTGATAGTGTACATGTTTAGGCCAATCGGGTTACACACTGGATGGCGATTTCAAAAGCCGCAGAAAATGCAGGTCTGACATTTGGTAAGTAGTAATTTCAGTAGTGTAGGAATTATAGAAATCGTGATTCCCCTGTCGTTTTAAATCTTGTCGGGGTTTATAGTGACGGATTAACGTACCCCACCCCTGTTGTCACATATCCCCTGTTGTCACATATCCTCTGTTGGGCCTGTAATCACATATCCCCTGTTGGTCCAGTTGTCACAATTCCCCTATTGCCACATATCCCCTATAAAAAATATTTTTTTCCTACCTGTTGTGTTGAGCTCCAGGTACCCTCACACACACACAAAAAAAAATCCTCCTGGCTGGCCTATGTCTGTGGAGAGGCCTGGGGTAAAAGCCCCATCAGGCCCAATGTTAATCTGGCCCTGCAGTGGACCCTGGACATCCACTGCAGCAGTGGTGGAGGGAAAACCATAGTGCTAACACCACATGTCTGGTTATATCTAGGATGGCCACATTTAATTTTGCAGGCCCGATCTCCCTAATGAATTCATCTTCAAGGTGACTGGCCTAAGGCTGGTTGGTACTATGGCAGGGAGACCCCGTTTTTGGGTTTTCCTGCAATAGTGTCAACAGCCCAGGCTGGAATAGCTTTGTGCTAGTATTATCAATTTCGAAAGGGACCCCACCCTTTATTTCCCCGATTTTGCCAATATCAGCTGAGGCTTGCAGCACTGGAGCTGGTTTGGCTTTTATTGGTGGCGAAGTGCTTGCTTTTTTAAAATATATTTCTCGGGCTTACGGCCCTTTGCGTATCATATGTTTTTTATGTTGTTTTAAGTGCACCTTACTAAAATGTATGCATTTTGTGTACTAGTACATATACATACCTAAAGATGTGTGCAACTCTGAATACTAAGTAGACATTTTAAATGGACATAATTTACGCCTATGGTTTTGGAGTAATTTATGTCTGACTCTACATAAGGCCCTTAAAGTTTCAGGGGCAAACGCAGGATTTTTAAGGGGGGATTTCTGCCCCCCCCCAAAAAAAATAGAGAGAGAGCTGCTGCGCATGCGGCCGCGCATGCGCAGCAGCTCTATTTCGGTGATTCCTAATTGTACAGCAGCCGCGGCGCTGTCAAAGAAGCGTCCGCGGCAGTGCTGTATTGTAGAACAATACAGCACCGATGCGAACGCTTCTTTGACAGCGCCGCGGCTGCTGTACAGTACCGTTCGTTCACAGGGGGAGGGGTTTCTGGAGAACCAGCAACCCCCCCTGCGTGCGTCCCTGAGTTTAGAGGGAAACAAAATGTATGTAGTTTATTAGGGACATGGCAAAATTTAGAGTTGTACATAAGTGAATTTGTTCAATGTATAGATGTGTCATGAAAAATGTGATGCACAACTTGCATCTTTATTCTGAGGTGCATTTTCAGCTCGTGCACTTGGAAATGCAGATTTGGGGTGTTAATGTGCAAGTGCAGTACAGTAAGGGCGAGCAGACAAAAGTTATGCATGCCTAGATGAACTGCATCTTATTTTGATCTTGAAATACATTAGCTATGAGATTAAAATTTTGCAGCTACATTAACCTGATGCAAGTATTGCAGTTGAGGATTATGATTGATGCATCTTTGCACCAGGCTAGATTATAGGTTGCACATATCATAAGATGCAATTCAAAATACAGAAGAAGAAGCGCAAGTGAGTAGAAGCATCTTTGTTCAAATGCAAGCAAAACTGTAAATAAGGCCCTATATGTTTAAGCTATTATAAATGAGTGTGGATATTATGCTCTTGTGTGTAGTTTTTACTTTCTCCCCCCCCATTTTTTTTTTATGTTAGGTACAATTGCTTGTGTTAACCTACAGGCTATGATATCATTGACGTACAATAACATTAAGGGCACTTATAAGACCCAAAGCTTCTCCCTTCACCAAAGAATCAATCACTAGGTTTTATATAATCCCTGTTAGACTACTGCTAGTAAGGTGTAATCTAACAATGATAATATCTTATAAATGCCAACTACCCTTTTATGAACATCAATGATTTCACTACTGTGCTTTAAACCTATATCTTAAAGCAAATAGTGCATACCAGTACTTATTTGCACCTAGGACCTTTACATAAGTCAGAGGTGTTTATTGACAAGGGATACAAGGTACCAGTCCTGAGGAACCACAGTTTCCTTCACAGTATGGCAGGTGGGGTTTAGGGATGATTTTAGCATCCCTTTCTGATGCAAATATCAATTTTAGACTCCAGATTCATGCAGGCATCAAGGATCTAGAGCAAAATTTACATTTCAAGGTAGCATCATCCTGTTTAGTATCTACTTATGGCAGATGAAATTATGAGCAGTATTCCTTGGCTGATGTATGACTTGAACATTCTCAGTGCCAGCATGGTGGTCAGTACCATCATAATGCACGCCAGAGTCGCCCAAGTCTGGGGATTGCTATTTAATTTGGTTTTGATAATGGCAATCCATATGCTTCTCTGAGATAGAAGATCTTGGCTTTAGTTTCAAATATAATTTGAAGCATTATTAAAATTATTTTAAGGCCTCCTGATCTCCAAAAAAACCCAAAATATTCAGTTTAAATTATTCTTGTTTCAGGTAGAAGTTGAGAAGGAAAATTCAGATAAACCAGACAAGCTCTGGCTTCTTGACCAGTCATCCGAAGTTAAAGTCCTGGAACTTTCAGGACAAAATTATGGATAGATCAGTCAACATTTGAGCTGGACCTCTTTTAGCCTGTGATATTATCATGTCTGGACCCACTGCACATTGATGATCACCAGTGGCCAGGCATTTATGCTTTTCCTCTACAGCAGACCCTACAGCAGAAGAGAGTTGAGCTTGTATTGTTGCCCCCAAGACTTATGTACAAGTAAGAAGTGTGTCACTCACCGGACCGTGAGTGCCTCTTCCCGGACATTTAGGAACCGTGGCCGTCCACCATCCTGAGGGTCTGCGCATGCGCAGCCCTTTTCTATACTTCAGTGTATACCCCTTTAACTTAATTGGCAGATCAGGCAACCTCCCTATATTAAGCACCTGTGGTCACTACCACGTTGCCTGATCTTGGAGTCTCATTCCTCATGAGTCTCTGAAGGTGTTCCTGTATTACTTGTGTATTCAGTGCTGCTGATTCCTGTGGTTTCCAAACCACTTCTACTACTGTGGTTCCATACCACTTCTACCATCAACTGTGTCATCATGACTGTTTGCTGATTCCTATCCGCTGCCTCCGTGCACTACAGTCTTCTACACCACTTCAACGTTATTTTATATCTATGTGACTGTTTACTCATTGCTATCCGCTGCCTCCGTGCACTCCAGCTTTTACCTCACTCACCTGCTTCTCATCAAGTCTGTTTGCTGATTTCTATCCGCTGCCTCTGTGCACTACAGTCTCCTGCTTGCAACTCGCCTGTGTTCAACATCGTGACTGCCAGCTGACTGCTATTCGCTGCCTCTGTGCACTACAGTCTCCTGCTTGCAACTCGCCTGTGTTCAACATCGTGACTGCCAGCTGACTACTATCTGCTGCCTATGTGCACTACCGTCTCCTGCTTGCAACTCGCCTGTGTTCAACATCGTGACTGCCAGCTGACTACTATCCGCTGCCTCTGTGCACTACAGTCTCCTGCTTGCAACTCGCCTGTGTTCAACATCGTGACTGCCAGCTGATTACTATCCGCTGCCTCCGTGCACTACACTCTCATCTCATCTTTGCTGTGGCTTCCTCGAGACTGCCGCTTTTCATTACCATCTGCTACACTTCGTGATCTACAGCTCCTGCCCTGCGCTGCACTCCTGTTTCCCATCGCTGTTGGTTCCTGTGGTTGCTACTGGTTACCTCCGTGTGCCGCTGAGTCCTGCCGCTGTGGTCAGCGCTATCGTCCATCTCCTGCTGATCCACTCTCCACGCCTTCACGTGTTCCACTGGCCTCTACCCTCCTGTCAGCATTGGATTTGTATCTCTCCTACTACCCTCTGCTGGATCATCTCCATTCTCCTGGGTTTCCTATGAGTCCAGTTCCACGTGTTGCTGACTCCTGTGGATTCGTGTCCCTGTCGGTCTACTCACCTGTGCGCTGCACCTGCTAGACCGCTGCTTCTCCTATCCAGGGACTTCCTATTCAGTCGGTCTCCAGCCGCTCAGGTACCGCTGCAATCCCATCTGACTGCTACTGCTGAACCACGGTATGCATACTTCTCATTGACTGTGCTGTGTATTGCATATCTTGCTGGACTGTGTTTGGTTCTCTCTGGAGTCTGCTATCCGCTGAGTCTATTGCCATCATTGACTGTGTTATCATTGTGCTGGACTACTTCAAGAGACTTTCTAGATTGCAGACCTGATCAGTCATTTACATATATATATACCTATATTGTGCATATTACTGTGGATCGTGTATAAGGTGCCTGTGTCTATCCTGTGTTTCAGTCTTTCCCCGTGCACCTCCTCACATATATATGCAGTGTACAACTTGCTGATGTCAGACCACTGATCCCTGTTTCCGGTATCATCTGTTCCATTATCCTCTCACATAGCAGTGGTACAACTTGCTACCGCAGACCACTGACTACCTGGATACCTCCACTTGGATTCCATTCCTTCACTCAGACAGCGGTACAACTTGCTACCCGCAGACCGCTGACTCTCATCACCTCCTTGTCTCTGTTGGACATTCCTCCTCACTATAGCAGTGGTACAACTTGCTATCGCAGACCACTGACTACCTTCACGTGTCCTTGTCCATACAGTTCCTTGTGTATCATTACCTCATTATTACCAGTGTTGCTAGTCATAGACTTTCCTGAGCATCTCATCGGTCATCATTTCATGTTCCGTGATCACCCAGCTACCAGAGTACCCTATTACCATCTACATTGCTCTGGTAAGCCTACCATCTGGTGATCCCTGGGTAAAGACTCCTAGTGCCCGTGACAAAGTGTTTATAACCATATTAATAAAACAGGATCAAAGATCAGGGGCACAAATGATAATACCAATTTTAGGTCGGGTTCAGTAACAGGCAGAAACATCACCAAATTAGCATTTTAGAGATCTGTCCAATTCTAAATCCAAAGTCAAGAAAGACAGATAACTAGTAAAATCAGGAGTCAGACGGGATCTAAAGACTAGAGAACCAAAAGTAACAATGTACCAAGAACTAAACAGCATGGGTTCTAGGCTCATATAGGTGCATAACACCTATAATTACTGATGAGTGCAACAACATTGGTGCTTGTTACATGGATGTTCATATCCTGTAATTAAATTAATGGGAAATATGAAGTTTGTTCTATTGACTGACAGTTACTTTCCATCTCAGAATGTATTTTCCACACAATACTTTGCTAAATAGGAATGTAGGTATGCACCTACATATGTGCTTGGTGGACAAATAAGGTAATTTCCACACAATTAAATGCACTGCCCATCCATTAATAAACAGTGGCAATATTTTACATTATATTAAACTAAAAGAAACTTCCAGTAGCAGGCAGAAAAAAATTGTCATGTAGTGAGAATAGATACACAGAAATTGAAGAATTTAGTGTTTTTAATCATTGTGGATTTTTTGTATCAAGTCCCCAGCATCAGACTAATTGGCAGTAGGACTGATTACCATTCTTTGAACCTGAGACTACTAAAAGTCAACAAGTTTGTAGATCTAAGGTTTAATGTTTGTAAGTTTGTGTATGGTTCCTGTCTATAAATCCTTTAACTCAAATTTCTTTTTGTAAAACTGATCAAGGACCAGTCAGGTAACTGGTAATTTGGTCTCCTGCACATCATTGAAATGCTCATTAAAAAAAAAATCTGTACAGAGTTAGTATTACCCATTGAGAAAGGTATGAATGCATCATTTTTCTTGAAATGTCCTTGTGAGTTGAGAAAATGTTCTGGATAAAACTCTTCTGGTCTTTCAAAGTAGGTGTCATCTTTTAGCGCAGATGTCAACAATGGGATAACAGGGGTCCCCTGTGGAAAAAAGAGTCAATTACAAACCACATGAATAAAACAGAATCATAAATAGATAGTTGAAAACCCTGAAGTTTGAAAGACGAGGGGGTAAATGTATCAATATGCGGGTTCTTCAACACCCGCGTGTTCAGCCTCTTCCGCGATTAAATTTCAAGCGGCGCTGCATTGTAAAGGGTTAACTTCCCTTTACAATGCAGCGCCGCTTGAAATTTAATCGCGGAAGAGGCTGAACACGCGGGTGCTGAAGAACCCGCATATTGATACATTTACCCCGAGGTGTTTAGCCAATTTGGCGATATACAGTATATGCATTACAAAATTGGACAGATCATATTTTTTCATTAATAAAAAACAATGGAGTCATTTGGTAAACAAAGGAATGGTAGAGAGAAAATGTGTATAGCCGGACACTCAGAGGTCTAATTTAAATAAAACATGCTTACAAGCTTTATTGATATGCATTAAAATTGTCATGGTATTCTTCCAAGAATTCCCTTATGGACACATAAGAAGGGCAGACAGTAATCGGGGACATCTACTGATGCATTACTGTGGAAGTGAGGTCAAAAAATGATGCTATCAGTAGGCTACTGGTCTAGAGTTAAAGGAGTCAATTGCTTGCTGCTACTCTCTGTTCATAAAGAGAGGGGAGAAGAATCTTTTACCGATCCCTCCACATGCTGTGTTTGCATCGCATCAAGCACTTATTACTTTGTCAGTGCAATTATTTTCAGATAAACACTTTATTTTTACATTATTAACAGTAGTGTGTGTGTGTTTATTTTTAATGGATCTGTTCCAGTAAATATCTCTTTATGAATATTGATGTGGAAATCCACTAGGCCCCCTCTGTGTCACTATGATATGTTCTGACAAATTTGACACTCACCTTTGGAATAAAATATCCTCTGAATGTGACATCCTGAGAAGTTGCATGCGGGAGGTTACCTGGAACAATATCACCAAACCGCTGAATTTCATGAATGACGGCGTCAGTGTACGGCATTTATTTCCTGTGCTCTATTTGTGGTGTAGCTGACCCAATCACTGTTTCAATTTCATCTTGCACTTTTTCTGTCAGGAAAGAGGTTCTAAAATTATAATTCATGTCACATATCTGTATAAACTACTCAGAGTTGTAGCAAAAATCCAGTTACAGATGAGTACAAGTGCAGTAGCTAGTAGGCTTTATGTTTTTATTATTTTCCTACTTTATCATATAGTGACCTAGTATCCTTTGTTTTATTTTTATTGCTGTTTATGTACTTTAAAAATGTTTTCGGTAATTTTGAAGCCAAATGTTCACCTCTAGCTACCCTGTTATGATCACTATTCCCTTAATGTCACCTCACCTGTACATTAGATGTAATGTAGAGGACTTCACCCGTGCTGCCCCCCCTGCACTGGAATGACCTCCCTCGCTCCATCCGTCTCGCTCCTTCAAACGGGCACTCAAAACTCACCTGTTCCTCAAAGCCTACCAACCTTCCACCTAGCCCCCTCATCTCCTCTGCTCGTTCTCTCCTCTCTCCCCTGGTCCCCTTTACTCTCCCCCTTGCATCGCTGCCTCCCTATCGTGCCTGTTTCATCCACCCTCCCTTAGGATGTAAGCTCGAATGAGCAGGGCCCCTCTCCCCTCCTGTCTCCATACCCATTCTTCTGCTCCGTATTTACTCCATTTGTCTGCCCGGAGCTTCTGAAGCACTGGTACTTTGTGTTTACTGTTCTGTACTGTTTCACCATGTATGGTTTACTGTTTGTACTATGCGGATAGCTTGTGGCACCTAACAAATAAAGGATAATAATAATAATAATAATAATAATAATAATAATAATAATAATGTCTGTTATATTAGATAGTAATAATTCCAACAGAGCTTCCCTTCATGTGTTTACTATCAAAAACATTGTGCACTTCAAGTAAAAATATGCAGCAAAATTATGATTGTGTGACACCAATTTGTCTCATATTTGATATGTGATTAATTAAAGTTTTACTGATATATATATATATATATAACCAGGATTGGGTTGGGACAGGGAGCAGGGCTTGACAATTAAAGTGTATTTTGGGCCACCTGGGGGTTTAGTAGCACTGTCATTACAGCAATGCAGTGCAGGTAGCCTGTGCAGGCAGCGCATAGGCGGTCGCTTTGCATACTACTCAATGCGGCTGCTTATGCATGGCTTGCATGGGCTACCTGCACCGCATTTCTGTAATGACAGTGCTACAGGACTCCTCCTAGACTACGGTAGACCTTTAGCACCAAGTTACTGTGTGAGTGACGTGGCCGTGATCACTAAGTATTGATGGGCCATAGAGTCAGATTGACACCCAGTGCTCTGCCTCTTTTCCTCTCATGGGGGTGGGTGGGGGGCTGTGATTGGGATGATTGGCCCCCTAGCACACTGCCACTCCTAGTACACCCTGAACCCTCTGCCCTTCTCCTCACTGACTGTCCAGCGCGATGTCATCATCACGTCCTGTCGCTATCAGTGAGGAGCTGCACTGAGAGGAGCGGCTGCAGAAGATAAGAAGACAGAAGGTAAGTAAAAAATTGCATTTCTGCAGGGGGACTGTGTGATGAGGATTACAGTGTGATGAGGAGGACAGTGTGATGAGGTGGTCAGGAATAAGGGGGACAGTAATAAAGAGCAAAGTGTGATGAGGGGCACAATGTAATAAGGGGCACAATGTAATGAGGGGCAGAATGTAATGAGGGGCACTATGTAATGAAGGGCACAGTATAATGAGGGGCATAGTGTGATGAGGGGGGCAGTGTGATGAGGGGGACAGTGTGATAAATGGGGAACAATGTGATCAAGGGTGAACAATATGATAAAGGGAGAACAGTGTTATGAAGGGGAGCAGTGTGAAGAAGGGAGAGCAGTGTGATGATGGGGCAGACATATCAGTTATTTGTTACTCTATTGTTGTAATTTTATAGCTATATAGTGCTTTACATATACTCCATTATAATTAGCTAGATATGTAAAAAAAGGTGCTGTAGGGAGAAGATATAAAAGCCAAAATGCAATATAAAGTGAGCTTTGTTTTTTGTTGCAATATATATTTTCATCATTTAAGATTTATTATTTAAAATAATAAAGTATTGTTGGTTAAGCAACACTAAAATAGCCTCTTTTTTATATTAAAAAATATATATTGTACTGAAAACCACATTTTAATGATGGGCCACTACTTATGGGCCAGTGCTGTGTGCTTGCGTCCCCAGGCTAAAGTCTGCCAGCCAGCCCATGCATAGTATAATACATGAATCATGTGAATATATGTATAATCTGTGAAATATATTCCTATCTCTGTAAAACACTGACATCATAAGTAATTATAAATGAGCAAAGTTGCAGCAATATTTCATGCAAATTAAACTTAGCAGCAGAAATATTTGGTCGTTTATCAGAGACGCAAAGTTTCGGAGACACAATCTTCCAGTTACACTTATTTTTCGATATTCCATGAAATGGCCATTCAGGAATAGGGGCCTGATTCATTAAGGATCTTAAATGTAGAGGATCCTTATATCAGTCTCCTGGACAAAACCATGTTACAATGCAAGGGGTGAAAATGAGTGTTCTGTTTTGCACATAAGTTAAATAGTGACTGTTTTTCATGTAACACACAAATATCAACTTTAAATGTCAGTGTACAAATAAGCTATCAAGTATTTGTGTGTTACATGAAAAAACAGTCAGTATTTAACTTATGTGCAAAACAGAAAACTAGTTTGCACCCCTTGCATTGTAACATGGTTTTGTCCAGGAGATTTAAATAAGAAACTTCTTAATTTAAGTTCCTTAATGAATCAGGCCCTAGATTTGTAAATTGACATTTTATAAATCTAAATAGTCTAAAATAAAGCTGAAGTAAAAGAATAGTTAATTTATTCTGCTCTGCAGTGGGGTTTGAATTCCAAATAGAGCAAAATGCTTTGATGAATTCTGTACGGAACACTTAAGAAAATAACTCTGCCAGATAATAAGACAGAGGAGAATATTTTTCATTAAGGTGGAAATAGTACAGCATACCTCATCCATGCCAGAGTGTTGCATATAATATACCTCATATTTTTTATATAGTGTGTTGAACACTATCTTTAGAGCTTCTCTACTTTATTCCAGTCATTCAACATCAATGGTATCTTAGACAGACATTAAACTGGACCCATTCCATCCCCTCCCCCATACAATCTGTCAAAGATTTAATCTATCACAAACATCTTTGCTTCCTTTATTTAAAAAAAAAAAAAGGAAAATATGTAGTTAAACAAAAATTATATCAAATTATAAACTAACAAATGAACATAAAAATACTCAAATGTTTAAATCCTTTGCAGAAACTACTACACATGTATAAGAATGAATGCATCCCTTACTTTTAAATACAAGACTATGAGAAGCTCACAATTCCACGCTCAACCTATGGCCTTATACTTCTAAATGGTCATAGAGCTCCTAGGAAGCTTGTCATATCCTTATGTTTCACAGTAGGGGGTGCATTATCCTATATATATATATATATATATATATATATATATATATATATATTATACAGAGTTCTCACTTTGGATGTCTGGGTATTTCATCATTAGCAGGAGGCCCCATCTCAGAGTGGTAGTGGTTGTCTCCATTCCAGCAGCAAATAGATTTCCCACCAGTACAAGGAGGTTGTCATTGTGGAAATACAAACTGGATTCTGGTTTCCCCTGCATAATATAAATAAAACATTATTATACAGACTATTTTTTAAAAGTTAAGAATACTACCTTAAAAGGTGCCCTTAAAGTGTAACAAATAAGTGTGCATATATTTAGATGGCAGTGTCCCAGATACAAATCAAACAATTGCCTATCTGGTGAATATCTGAATCAGCAGGGTTCCCAGATACATCACTTAAATCATGAGGTACTTGCTCAGAAGTGAAAAAAGAGCAGAGAACACCACGTTTAGCTTAGTAAATGGTTCACCCTTTAATGTATATTTAAAACGGCACAGACATGAAAATAAAAGTATTGGCAGCTTATTTGTTGCACCATATATAAAGTTAAAGGTCTTCAACCCATTCCAAGAGTGAACTCCTACATTTCCTGTCAGTGTAACAGAGTATGCAGAAGACAAATTCATCAGGGGGAGTCCAAAAGCTTACCTACGCGTTTCATCTGTTTGGGCATTCCATCAGGGGAAATATTGCTTATAATTTTCATATATCTCTTCATTTAAATAGATACACTTATAATCCATGCTAAATTGTGAATTGCACATGCATAAGTGACACAGAATGCTTGACGTACATGATATCTGCCGTCTTGATTATGTAATTTCCCGGAAAGTGATTAAAACTTAAATCTCCTCTATACAAACTATAAGGAACCATGGGGCATTAAAGAATAGATAAATATTGAACAAACAAGGACTAACTAAGACTAACTTTTTTGACTGTTCAATGATTCCTTTAAAAACTAGAAACTAGGAAAATTTCTGTCTCCATCTAAAACCAATTAAATAGATTTGCCCCTTTACAAACATTTCATTCTACTAAAGGAGGAGGTTTAGTATTCTCACTAAACAGAAGTTTTCCAAGATGGAAGAAGATGTACTTCATTAGGTCTTGGGAATTTTCAATCTTTCACCATACGCCATGTAATACTGAAATCCCTTATTAAGGGGAAAGTGTGACATTTGCACCCACACAAAAACCTAATACATTTCAAACTTTTATTGATTTCAATACATTTCAAGATGCCTGACCTTTAAAAGACACTTTGCAAAATAAATTTTTCTATTATAAGGAATTAAAATGATGCACAGTACCTCTTTAAAACAGGGGGTAAATGTATTAACCTCCGGTTTCTTCAACTCCCGCGACTGTACAAGGCATCGCCGCTTTAAATTTAAGCGCCGAAGATGCCAAACTTGCGGGAGTTGAAGAAACCGGAGGTTAATACATTTACCCCCAGGTCTTAAAGTGGTGTATAAGTTCTATCCTTTAGACTCAAAGTGTAACCATATTAATATCTTTTATGACATGGTTAAAATGGATTTATTTGAAATAGAAAAGGAATATAAAGTGAAAGAGAATCTATTTCAGAAAAACAAGCCCTAAAGAATCTAACAAATAATGTGAATCTGAATATCAAGAAAGCTGATAAAAGTGGAGGTATGGCAATATTAAATAAAGAGAACATTATCAAGGAAGCTACAAGGCTTCTATGTGACACTATATCTTATACAACTTCAATTTGAGAAAAAGGAGTTATTGACACTTTTAAATATCAATATATTTTACGAGAGCCTCCCAATATTCATAAAAATTTACTTTGGAGAGCGATTAATAAATTTGCTTACCTTTCATGCTTCAAAAGAAATGTAGAGAAAAATAAAAGATACAACAACATTGTTACAATATTTTACGGGGCATATTCAATTCTCGGCGGAAAAGCAGAAAATCCTGCGATTCGCGCACCATTACCGTTATTACGTGGAAAAACCGTTAATACGGTAATTTTCTCACTAGATTTCAACTCGCAGCTCCCTGAGCCGCGAGCTGAAATCCAGCTAACTACTACCGTAATAATGGTAGTAGTTTTTACACGGCGGGACTTTCGGAGAATTGAATATGCCCCTAAAGATGTTAAAAGGTACACGGAATATTTTTGGCTTACAATTTACATACAGTCCTTCTATTTATTGAGCATCAGGTAGGTATCGCAAGTAGAGTAGTTTCTTAACTTGGATGACAATTGAACTCAGAAACATAAACAGAGTTCATTTATTACAGTAGCACAAAGACCAATCAGAGTTCAGTACACAGCAGTATTTGGGTTATTAGCAATGTTCAGTACACAGCAGTGCCTGGTAATTAGGCAGAGTTCAGTACACAGCAGTGCTTGGTAATTAGGCAGAGATAAGTACACAGCAGTGTCTGGTTAATAGCAATGTTCAGTACACAGCAGTACTTGGTAAATAGGCAAAGTTCAGAACACAGCAGTACTAGGTAAATAGGCAGAGTTCGGTAAACAGCAGTGTTTGGTTAATAGCAATGTTCAGCACAAAGCAGTGTTTGCAAATAGGCAGAGATCAGTAGATAGTAGTATTTGGTTGATAGCAATATTCAGTGCACTGCAGTGCTCCAAGAGTGCTAGGACAGTATGCAGAGTCCAGTACACAGGGGATCAGTGGGTCAGGAATACACAGGAACTTCCACGGGAGTCAGGCTAGCAAGCAAGTTGCACTGATACTGAGCATGTGTCAGTGCTGAAATTAAGTAGAGGCAGGTTTGAATGATCCGCCCCGAGGAATGAGATCTTTAGTTCAGTTTAAAAATTTTGTTCAACGATATTATGTGCTTTGGAACGATAATCGTTCCTTGCTGCAGGGAACACACTGTGATATCGGACCAATCGGTCGTTTGTCGTCTGATTGACCCAATAATCGTCTGAAAACACAAAAGTGTGTACGCAGCCTTACGCAGTCTTATTTTTAATTAACAATCAGTGTTTTATTACAGGAGACATAAACTTATGCTTATTATATTCATAGAATGATTAAATACATGGTTTGGAAGAAGGAGATTCAGCAATGATTTTGTATGCCACAACATTCCTTATAGCTTGTATACAGGGGATTTAAGTTTTCATCCCTCCCAGGAAGTGATTTCTTGGCATTTTCACCACCTGTGCATGTGCAATATGTATTTTAGTGTAGGCAATGAGCATATTTATTTAATATAATAAAGGGCTTAGAACTATAAGCAATAATTTCCCCTGATGAAGTCTCCAAACAGACGAAACACTTTTGTACTAACTGAGGGATCTGATTTCTGCATACTCTATTGCATTAGCTGAAACTGTAGGGGTCCACTCCGGGAAGGGATTGAAGACCTTGGACTTTATATATGATGCAACAGAGAAGCTGATAAAACTTTTATTTTGAGGTGTTTGCAATTTTAATTATACATTAAAAGATGACCTATTTACTACACTGTAAGTGGGTTACTTTGCTATGTTTTTTTATGTTGCTACAAATTCTGAGCAACTAACAATTAAGTGATCTACCTGGGAACCCTTGTGATTGAGAGAATAACTAATAATCAATAATTTTATCACTGTCACCATCACTCGCTTACTTTTGTATCTGTAGAGGAAGTCTGTACTCTATCCTCCACGCTACCCTCCACCTGCCCACTTGACCCCATCCCCTCTCACCTACACTGCTCCCTCTCTCTCTCTCTTGGCCTGCTCCCACCTTGCCCAACTCCTCAACCTTTTCCTCTCCTTTGGAACCTCCCCCTCCTCCACTAAACATGCTATCATCTTCCCCATGCTCAAAAAAACAGCCCTTTGACCCTTCCTGTCTTTCTTTAATTACCACCGTATCTCCCTCCTTTTTGACTCCAAACTTCTTGAATGAGTTATTTACAACTGTCTCACCTATTCATCTCACTCCCTTCTTGACCCACTTCAATTTGGATTTCACTCCCTCCACTCCAACAAAACTACCCTCAATAAGGTAACTAAATCTAGTGGTCACTACTCTCTTCTTATCCTTGAAGACCTCTCTGCTGTTTCAGTACCATTGACCACTCTCTCCTTCTGTAAACTCTCCAGTCTATAGGCCACTATGACACTGTCCTTCCGTGCTTTTGGTCTTTCATCACCAACTACTTTTTTTCAGTCTTTATACCTGACTCCGTCCCCCCTCTTCCCTTACCTGTTGGATGTCCCCAAGGATCTGTACTTGGCCCCCTGCTGTTCTCCCTATACACCTCCTTTCTCCTTCTCATTTACCATACTTAAAACTACATATCTTATTTTTTCCTTCTTATGAAGAGTTTTCAGTATATATAGATCCATTGAACCCGAAATATCAGGAGCAAGGAGAGTCCAACAATGTCTGCTGACCGCACACTGTAAAATGATGCATTAAAGAGGGGACACAGCGGTGAAGGATGTGATATAGTGAATATTAGGTGACCCACTAGAGAGGCTTAATGTTAGACAATAGCATTTTAAATGTTTAATCACTCCCCATTATAAATAGACTAGGTTATTCATGGGTTGAAAGACTCACATGTGTACTAATGAGTTTGCATGGACTCAAAGGCAAAACTAATCATACATTTTTGCAGGTTTAATATGTGTTGGGGCATTGGAGTGTAGAGGTGTCCCTGGGAGCCTTGGAGCCGGTGCCTAGTGATGACGCCGCGCCGGCAAGTATATAAACCGCCGGCCGGCGCCATCTTGTTCAGAAGTCCGTTGGCGGAGAGGAGAGAGGACGCCGTGGGATGTCCGGAGCGGTGGATCAAGCAAAGAAGATGCCGGAAGTCGCAAGGTGCCCTTGTCAGGGCAAAGAGCGACCCTGCCACTTATAATCACCACCGGAGACGTCGGCAGGGATCCCTTTTCAGGGCTAAGAGCGCCCCCGCCCAGAAGAGAAGAAGACAGCCGCGGTGGAGATGTCGGCGGGGAGCCCTTGTAGGGGCTAAGAGCGCCCCCACCCAGAGAGCAGCAGGAAGACCCACGCCGAAGCGGAGAAGAGGCGCCTATGGCTGGAGGGTCTGGAAGACCAGAAGAAAGAAGACTGCGTGTCAAGCTGAGCTTCCTGCACAGAGCAGGTAAGTATAGTCAGCGTTAATTCGGGCACAAGGCCCGTGGGCAATTCAGGCAGAAGGCCCGTGGTGCAAGATAGGGGCACAAGGCCCAGGGACTTGGGCACTAGACCCCTACAAGGTAGAGGGTAGATAGCCAAGGTGTTAAAAGGGCACAAGGCCTTTATAGTTAGTTAGTGGCCTAGAGGCCATAGGAGAGGCCACGGGGTCTGGTCAGGGGGCTCAGAGCCCATAGTCTATAAAGGGCACAAGGCCCTAGTAGTTAGGTAGTGGGCGAGTGGCCAGAGTTAGAAAGGCCACAAGGCCTAATTAGGCAGGGGCTAGTGCCCTAAGTAACAGGGCACAAGGCCCTAGGTAGTGGGCTCAGAGCCTTGAGTTAGAGAGGGGGCTAAGGCCCATAGCCAGAGCGCAAGGTTCTGTAGGCAGCTGGGCAGAGAGGCCCAAGGTGTAGGGCATAAGGCCCTGGTGTATCAGAGGCGTGAGAGCCCTGACTAGTGTAGGCTATGGTCCTGTGTAAGAAGTGAGAACACTGAGAGTAGAAGGTAACAGTAGAGCAGAAGGCTCCTGTTGGTGCTGTAGCAACCGGCTGGTTGGCTAGCAGCTGTGTATTTGGGTGAGTAGCTTGCAAAATACTGTATTAATGTTTTTATTTTGTCTGTGCCGCGAGTATTGCTTGTATACTGTATTTTTGGTGTGCTACATATTTGTTTCCAGGTGCAAGACATCAGGCCCCCATTAAAGGTAGGCTCTTGTACTTATTGTTGTCCTGTACTAACCTGCACTGTGGGGATACGTGTAGTTACCAGCTTGTACACATAGCTAGGGTGTCACACGCCGGTCCCATAGTTACCGTATTTCCCCATGTATAAGACGCACCTTTTTCCCCAAAATTTTGGGTCTAATAACTGGGTGCGTCTTATACAGGGGTAGTAGCACTTACCCTGTCAGATGACTCCTCTGTCCGGTAAAGTCTTCTCTCTGTCTGATCCTGATGCTGGAAACCCGATTAGGGTCCTCTCTGCAATGTCTGGATGTCCTTTCAGGACCTTGCCAAGGTCCTAAAAGGCATCCTTTCAGGACCTTGAGGTCCTGAAAGGATTGTCAAGGTCCTGAAAGGACTTCCGGACATCGCAGAGAGGACCTTAATTGGCTTTTCAGCATCAGGATCAGACAGAGAGAAGACAGAAGACTTTACCAGACAGAGGAAGCATCTGACAGGGTAAGTCAGAATTCCCTATAGCGTTGTCTCTCCTCTGTATAAGCTGCACAAATACTCTGTGAAAAAATTGAGGATAATGTTTATCCTCAATTTTTTCACATGATTTATATAGGTGCGTCTTATACAGTGGAGCGTCCTATACATGGGGAAATACGGTAGGTTCCGGCGCTGTGACTTTCCCTTTAAGAACCATGAGTCTGCTTGCTTCTGCCTCAGAGACATTACTTTCACAGGTGTTCCTGGCTACTGTGATCTGGACTTCCTCCCGAACCTCATTGGTCCTGGAGCACTATATTAACCTCCCATGGTTATGGGCTCATTGCCTGTTCTTCGTGTTACTCTGGTTGCATTTGGATCTGCTGTTCACCTACAAGCTGCAAACTCCTCACTGCTGTTCACCTGCAAGCTGCAAGCTTCTCACTGTAGTTCACCTGCAAGCTGTAAACTTCTCACTGCTGTTCACCTGCAAGCTGCAAACTTCTCACTGCTGTTCACCTGCAAGCTGCAAACTCCTCACTGCTGTTCACCTGTAAGTTGCAACTCTTTACCACTGTTCATCTACAAGCTGCAAAACGCCTCACCGCTGTTCACCTGCAAGCTGGAACTCCTCTCCGCTATTCATCTGCACGCTGAACGAGTATAGTGAGTTGTTGCTAAACCTGTGCCTTATCTATTGCTTCAACTTTACTGCTGGCTGGCTAAGATCGCTGCATCTCGCTGTTAGAGCTACTTTCAAGTTACCTGTCACCTGTAGTTCCACGTCTAACACGGGTTATCCTTACTCTGCTGTTACCTGGTTACTGGACTGTTATTGTGAACTACTTGTTGTGCCGGTGGCTAGTACTTGGGCTCAAGTTGCGAGTCTCTGTTCAGTTGCTCCATACTACAGTGAACTTACCTGAATCCTGCTACCTGTAGTTCCACGCATGATTCAGATACTACTCATGTCTTGGCTACTTCTAGGCAACATTCTACTGCATGTTTCAGTGTTCATCCAAGTCCTTGGGTGATGTTTAATGCTTACTGCTCTACTTATAAAAATCAGTGATTCCAGTACCACCTGCTATGTTGAGTCATATCTACTCTCGGATCAGCTAGTTCTATACACTACTCTGTTTGGACTGTAAGCTGTACCAGTGATTTACATTCATCTGCTGTGTGGTTCTCTATTAGATCCTACTGTTCTTGTTTATCATCTCTGCGTTGAACTGTATATCATCTCATGCTGTTGCCAAGGGTTACTGACTATGAAGTAGCATATGTGAATTGTGTCTACATTACTACAAATTGTTGTGTATTCATCTCTGCCAATATATATCTATTTCCTTTCTGTTGTACCAACATTCAATACACTACATTGCAGCACTACTACTTTCTCCTGTGTTATTATTGATGCTTGAAAGCCGTGAACTTATCCTGTGAAAATCATTGTATTCTGCCTCCACCATCCTCGATAGTAGAGGCAGGGGATCTGCAAAAAACATCAGAGCCATGACATAGGGGAGAGCACACGTAGTCTTCCAGTACCATAGGTCCCTGGGGTTACACTGGTTTCCAGAGGGGGTGACTGAGTGAGTCAGTGGCAGTGCAGCACAGCTTGATTCAGTTCCAGGGGCGGCCCGTGGCTCTGGTTGAGTGTCCCAAGCCCGAGTTCCGTGCAGGTTCTCTGGCGGTTCCGGGTGGACGGACACGTGTTCGATATCTGGGTGGAGGCAGTCGGACGGTTCAGTTACGATCGGCTGTTCCGTGCGGCAGTCGACTCCCAGGTTAGTGTGCTGTTCCAGAGAGCCTCAGCCAGGCCTTGTGCAGCCGGTCCTTAGGATCAGTGGGCGACCCCATAGCAAGAAGACAGTCTTCTTGGTACGACCTGGGTGAGGGGGTTAGGAACCGTCCTCCGGAGTAGTCCGTGAACACCGGCTGGTGTTCCCTATAGAGCATAGTGAGTAGTTCCGTTAGTACACCACACTTAGTTAGTGTGTTAGTTGTTTAACCTAGTTGCGTTGCCGACCATTAGAGAGTTGTTAGGGTCGGGTCGCTTTTGTAGTAAGTTTAGCGTTGTGGGGTGTACACCTTAGTTTCACTGATAGAGCAGAGGGAGGCTGTGTGTTCCTTATCATCCGCAGGTGTCAGGGAGGAGCAGGAGAACAGGACCGGAAGTGGGAGTGTCCCGGCGAGTATCACGCTCAATTCCCTATTTCGGTTAGGCCCTCACCGAGAGGTGTGCGAGGTACTTGAGGCGGGATTGTTCCTGGTCTCAAGAGCCTGTAGTCCCCCGCGCCTTGGCAAGAGCAAAGCAAGGAGGTGGCAAGTGAGCTTGACGAAGAGTGTCTGTGCTCATTGCCATGATCTCGGACAGCCCTTTCCTGGTAGGCACGGCTGTAATCTCTGTCTCTTTCTTAGAGGGACGTGGTTGGAGGTGACAAGGGTTGCGGTTGCTGATCTCTGGGATCGGACAGCGGCTGGGCATCGGTAGCAGACAGGAGGTGACCATCGTTATAAAGTAAACTCTTTTGTGTGCGTCTGTCCTGTTCCCCGCAGGCGCTATTACAGCTGTATGTATGGGATCATTTCTGGATTAATTTACAGTGAACTTAAAAGATGTGAATAAAAACTCATACATTCAAATTTAAAGGAGATCAATAAAACTGAAGATGAAAAACAATGCAAGGTTTTTTTTAAGTGTTCAAAATAATGTGTTATCATAAATTTAACAAGAATATATTAAAATATAAACTTGGGGCATATATAGAAAATTTAAATGCTGTTTCAGGCCCTACCAGTCAGTAGAATCCTGAGATCCGACTGACAGGTGTGTCAGATTATTATACCCCATAGCTACCTTCTGCATAAAAACAAGCATTTACCTCACTGCTCTCAAACACAGGTCCTCTAGCACTCATGTCTCAGAGAGACAAGGTGGTTGAGTATTCAGTTACATGGAGGGAAGCCAAGAGGAATTTGGGGCCCCACTACAGCAACTTTCTGGGTCGCACTCTACACATAGTAGGAGAAGGGATTTGTGCCACTATTGAAGGGGGCGTGGCCAACATGGGCTGTGGCTGCCCCTCTTTACACATGACATTACGGGGGGAATTCATTTAGCCACAAAGTGTCTGTAGCGCAATGTCCCTGCGCCACATCACCAACAATTGAATTCCCCACATTATGTATTAAAAGGGTGTTGCTCTCACCTACCTGTTATTGCAGCTTTCATAACCTGGTATTGGATTCTTGGGCCTGATTCATTAAGGATCTTAACTTGAGAAACTTATTATTTCAGTCTCCTGGACAAAACCATGTTACAATGCAAGGGGTGCAAATTAGTATTCTGATTTGCACATAAGTTTAATACTGACTGTTTTTACATGTAGCATAAAATATGTACCATTGATGATGATATATATATATATATATATATATATATATATATATATATATATATATATATATATACACAAGTTAACCCGTGCATGATACTCATGCATTCTAGTCAAATCAAGCTACTTAAGGTGTTAAAAAGGTTCTTGTCATGCATTTGGGCCATAGCCCAGGCCTCCTCAGGGGAAGAGCGTTACTTCCCGACGTAAGCGCCCTTTTTTAACGTGGTTTTGTTCACATGTCACCACCTCATCATTCTTCTCCATCACCTCATCCTTCATTTTCATCGCCACATCTATCCAGATGTCTATCCAGACACAGGGATCTCTCTCAGCGGTCCTGAGTATCACACTCTGTCACGCCCGGCAACCACCAACCACTCCCCACTGTCACCCCCGACAACCACCAACCACTCCCAACTGTCACTTCTCCTTCAAGAAATATATATATACTTTTTTTAAATCTTTATAAACACTTTTAACAATTAACAAATTAAATTAATAAATTAAAAACATCTTAGTATACCAAATTTCAGCCCTTTCTGAATTTTTTTTCCACACACACTAAGAATTTAGTAGGTCAGTGTATTACTCCGCCCAGCAGGTGGTGGTGCAGCTTGGTTTTATTTTTTACACACACACACACACACACACAGACAGACTAACACACGCCACTAGACATTTATATTATAGATAGAGAGAGAGATAAGATTTTAAGCGCCTCATAAATTTTAGCATGCAGTATATAATACATACATTATAATAAAACATAACATTCAACACGCCACCACCCCCACGGCCACATCACGCCACCATCACAGTCACATTACACCACCACCACAATCAGATTACAACCCCCCAAACACATCATAACCCTGATACATCATAACCCCCAAAACGCATAATAAGCCCCCCAGACACATCATAAGCCCCTCCCAGCCCAGCATACTTACCTAAGCTGAGCTGGTGAAGAGTTGGAACTCCTCCTTCTTTGTCTCCAAGCTGCTGGGACAGTGTGTAACATCACACTCTCTCCGGGGACTGGGAGCTGCTGACAGCTGTAAGCTCACTCCCTCCCTCCCCTTTACACTACCCTTCCCCCGCAAAAAAAAGAAATCAATTTTGTGTGCGTGCTAATGTTAAAAAAGTTAAGTGTCTGACTGTACGGGGCCTGGGCCCCAGTAATTCGTACTCCCCCCCCCCCTCCCTCTTGGTGCGCCTGGTTATATGAACATTTGTAAACAGAGTGTCTGAGGTTACAATTATAAATGTGTCTGACATATGTGTTGTACTACAGTTTTGTGAAATGGACAATATTAAAACGCCTAAGAGTCTGGCATTACTATTTTAGGAATACATCTTCTATATGAAACATTTAGTAAGGACACATTTGGGGACTGAAATTGAGGCACTAAAGTTTTTACATACATTTGTCTTTATGGGTAATTAATGCTAAATGATAAGATGAAATTTATACCTCTTGCTGCTTAGCCAGAAATGCATCAATCAGATTTCTCTGGTCATCTACATCCAGTTCTTTCCTCTGTTTTGTAAATGTCAATCTTAGAAAGTTTTGAAACTTCATAATGTTTTCAAATACTGTTTTGTGTGCACCTGGCAGCCAGTCCATCACAGATGGGAAACTATTGTACAGCTTCAAAAGAAAAATGCATTTTTAAACAAAATTATATTGAAGGTTTAAATCATTTTCATGTCTTACATTGTGATATACATTAAAACAAAAATTATTTTGTGTTAAAATGAAAAATAGAGAATTTTGCCATTATTCTTGTGAAGAAATGAGGAGTTCATTTAAATCAGAATTGCTGTACCTTATTTTCTCACATTAATATGAATTATAAAAACATTGAATTATATTGGTATGCCTCTGGTGCCACCAACAGTACCTTTATTCCTAAAATGGTATGTTCTATCTGACAGGCAAGAGTGACAATCAAAATGTTTATTAACATTCAATGTATACAATATATCATCATGTAACATATCAATATCATACCATATATTAAAACAAAACAAATATTGTAACAGGATCCTGGTATCTAAATAATTCAGCTAGAAGGTGGTTTTGCTAAACAGTCTTCAGTCCAATATTACACACTCGTCAGTGATAATTATGACTAAATAGTATTTTTCAGGTATTAATCCTAAATAATGCTTTGGTGATGTGGAGGAAATTTTCCTCTCATGTTGAAAGATGGCAAAGCTTTTCGTTCCCATAGTTGAAGACATTGTTTAATACTTTTTAGTGTAAGTACTTATAATTCTCGATTAGATATATGCTAGATTGTCGTGAGCGCTTGTCTTTTCCGTCCTTAGTGCAGACGTCATCTGGTACAAAAAAAAATCCTCCGGCAGATGGCGTTAGGACGTGGATTCTCCCCAGATGCTGGTCGGCTTCTGAGTGCTGCTGCATGCGGCGATACTAACTCTCCAATGTTCAACCCTTGCAGAACGTTAGGTCATTCATATAGTTATTTAATAATGTGAGTTATAGATCACCAACGCGTTTCACCTCTATTGGCTTCCTCAGGGATGTGGGTTGTAATGGGTTCGGTGTAGATCTGACTCCTGTTATATAACCTCATTGCATGCATATTTATTAATTGCAGGGGTGGAGTGGTCTGTATTCCAGTCATGTGACATGAAGCCAGTGTTCTATAAAGGTAATTAAGCCGGTGTTCTATTAAGGTAATTGAGAGATGCTTTGAGAATATTTGTGTGCAATAGGTTTAAGTCTCTCCCATGGTTATAGATAATTAATCTGCATATTATACTGCGTTCCTTCTTAGTGTTCACAGGCACACTTATTACTGCAATGTGATGGTAGGGGGCATTGCTAAAAAGTGAATTAAAGTCCTGTGTGCGCTTACTGAAGTCCTTCATACTTGTCTCATCTTACCAGTCTTTCATAAATAATGTAGGCATATCAAATAACATTTATTTTTAATTCCAATACTGACATTCTGCAAGTTATTCTTTATTGGGTGCAATCTCATGCTCATGTACTCTGAGATTTGCATATGGATACTTGTTAACTTGGTGCGTGTACTGTTTCTAACGCTGTAATATCAAATCAGCATATGTTTGTGCCTGGCTGGTAAGTATCATAAGCCTGATATAGTGTTATTTTGTTTATACAAATATTTCTAAGTCATGCTTTTATTAGAGATGGCTAAGTGTGAATTGGTTCTTTGTAGTATAAGTATCGATCTTGACATGAATATAGCATTTTTTCTTTGTCATGAGTGGATTTCTTCAGGGCTTAGAAGTTCATTCTTTCAGGTGTATATAAAGCTTCCTAGGTCAATGTCTAAGTTTAACCCAAAGGGTGCTAATATGGATAGATCATATATCCACTTAGCTTCCACTCTAGAGATTCTGAATAAAACTTTTCCCCCTCTCCAGGGCTTCTTGATCCTATTTATTCCTAGAAGCTTGAGGGGTCTGCATTGTGTTTATGGGCATTATGATCAAATACACTATCTGGTTCAGCTTTTTAGCATATGTTTCACTTCTTTTAGTGCAGCCAATATAGTGTAGGCTGCATGGGCATTCTGGTAGGTAAATAACACCAGTAGTGTCACTCTTTACCATTGGACTTCGATTTTAATTTAATTGTAGGATTAGTGCTGTTGATGTTGGTAGTTTTACAGGCTTGACATCTATTACAGCAAAAATGTCAGATTCATTGTCTTTTAACCAAGTTCCTTTAGTGATTATTTTGTTTCCTGGGATAGCACTCTTCACTAGGTTGTTTTTTTAGGTTGTGTCACTTCCTGAACACTACTGCAGGTTATACTTTTGTCACTCAATTCCCTGCCTCGTCGCTATATTGCTTTATGAACCTCGTCTGGTCTACACTTCCGCTGTTTATTTCCTTTGTGTTGGTGCTTAAGAGTTTTTCACTTTCTATTTGTCTAATGTCTTCAAATTGTTGATTCACTCTTCCTGGATTTTATTTTCTTTCAAGGAATTTATCCCGCATATCTCCTGATTGATTAATGTAGCCACAGTTCTTCCAAAAGTACTTTCTGAATTCCTTTGGAATTGTCCGCTGGTAATGTTGCAGTGATTGCTAATGGCCAGGCTATAGTTGCTGCAGTCTACTTTTTTCTAAAAGGTTTTAGTTTCCAATTGGCTGCTTTCCACAAACATTTCTAAGAAATCTTCTTTTTTCTTAATTGTGTTTGCGCTAAATTGTGTGTTGAGATTGTTGGTGTTTATGTAACTATTGAAGGCTTCTAGTTAATTTTGGTTGCCTGTTCAAATACATATAACATCTATAAATCTTTTCTCTCTCTCTCACATATATATATATATATATATATATATATATATATATATGTATTTATTGCAGATTGTGGTGTTCTCCTATTGGGCGACAAGCAATTCTGCGTTTGTAATAACCCCCCTCAAAACAAAAATAGTTATGTTCAAGAATGAAATTCCTTCTACAATGAACTCTACTTATTGGCTATATAAAGTTGATTATTCTCGTAACATTTTTCTTACAAATTTTCATCTTTTTTGTGGTCTATCACCATGTGTAAAGATGTAATTTCTTGTAAATCTATGTCTTTTAGCATGTTAAGAACTTGGTTGTGTCTTTGAGGTAACTTTTTAGTTTTGTTACAAGTGGTTGCAGAAATTTGTCTATGTATCCAGATCGTTTTGATGTAATTGAGACTATTCCTGAAATTATGGGTCAGCCAGGTGGGTTTGTGAGGTTTTTGTGTATTTTTGGTAGAAAGTAAAAAACTGGTAGTCTGGGATTTTTTAGATATAGGTATTCATGTAGTTTTTTTTTATCTAGAATTCCTATTCCAAGGATGTTGTCTAAAATGGTTCTTTATTCCCTTGTATATCATTCAATGGGGTCTTTTTTTAGGACCTCATTTATTTTGTGGTCATTCAGGAGCCTAAAAGCTTCTTTTAGGTAAGCGCTGAGAAGAAAACTTTTCAGAGCATATTGGTAGCCTTTGGGAGGTGATGCGGGTGACCTAGGGGTGCTTGGGATTTCCAAGCCCACCTTACCTTTGGACCCATCAGCGGCCATACCCCCTGCACACATGACAGTTCCACCAAGAAATTCTGTTCTGATTATTGTGAATTAATATCAGGTTATCGAAATGGTTATTGCTTTTGTCTGCTTGTTATATATATGTATTTCTTGATATATGTGATATGTTTTAATATCTTTGCAGTACATTATACATTATATATATTAACCATAAATAGTTTTTTCTTGGTACTTGATTCATTTTTTATAGCCATCTTAATGATGAGTGAATCGTGAAGTAATAAGCTCCAACTTAACCTCCTATATAGCTCACATGATAAATTGTAAAATGTCTCCATAGTTTGCACTTCTCTAATAAGATGTAATTTAGTTATACTAGTCAGTCAGTTAATGTTTTTTTAAGCATGTGGTTATTAACCAAAAAAGAGGCAATATCCACAAAGCAATGACAAATAACCATATTCTAGAGAAAATGTGACATTGTAACTATGTGATATATGAAAGAAAATGAATGTGTAACCTTAATTAACAGAGAGAAAAAGAGAAAATGACCCTAAGGGGAACGTACTTCTAGTAGTGAAATATTTAAAATTTGTAATTGAGAACATACATTGACATAAATAATGAATCAGTTAAAATAGACAATACTTAGTTGTCTAGCCGCGAGGCTACTCTGATATCCTTGTATTTTTAATAAATTAATACTTTCATTGGACCACTTTAAGTGGTGGAAGTTAATGAATGGTACACTTGGTGCAGTCAATCATTTCCCTAGAAAATGAATGTAGACAGTTTTCTCCTCTAAAAAAATGTAATCTAAATAGCACTACTAGAGCACCAAGTCCTTGTAATTGTGAGACCACATGAGAAGATTCTTTAATATGCCTATATTTAACTCAGCATAACTGGATGAAAACATGGAATCTGTTCAATAAAAGGTTTAATAGAATTTAATTGAACAAAATTCTGTGTTGATGTTAAATGGTCCTGGAAGGAGTGCTTTTCTGGGCAGTTTTGTGATTTTTAACACTTTATCTCTTTAGCTAAATAATGAAATCATAAGTTATTAAATATATTCTTTGTACATCACCCTTTGGAATCTCACCAAGCAATTATGGTAAGGTGAGGATTGGCTGATTATAGAATTACTTTAATGATCAATTTTTGAATACATGGACTATTTGTTACTGCCATAGATGCAGGCGGTGCAGTTGAGGGGAGTAGGTGTTTCTTTGTCAAAGCCCCTTGTATATTCGTGAGTTTTTCACCACTGGGGCAAATTTTACCATGGGGCCCACAAATGTCTAGCTATGCCCTATAATATTTTTCACAGGAAAGTAGAAGTAAAAGTAATTAAAAGTACGAAAATATGTTGAAACTGTAATAGGAGACTAACTTACCCTGACCATAGGTCTTCCCAGAAATCTTATATTTTCATTAATTAAACTCATCAGCTGCAGAATGGTTGGATCATTATATTCAAATCTGTGACTCAGTAGTATGGACACAATTATATTGGCTACAGCAGCATTAACGATGGTCAAATTATTAAATGGTTTTCCTAAAAATTGGAAAAAAGTGCAAATTAAAATAAAACATGAGAAATATTCATATAAATCATATAAATATATATATATATATATATATATATATATATATATATATGTGTGTGTGCGTGTATACCCTTGCATTCCTTTGCTTGTGTGGATATTCACCTGTTTACACACCAACACTGTGGGGACCTTATTCGTAGTGGGGACGAAAAATGAGCTCACCACAAAGCTTCCCAAGATGACCTTCCAATAGAACATATCACTTTAATGATGGAGTGCCAGCAGTGATGTAAGCTGGGAAGGTGTGTTTTAAAACATATTCTATAAAATAATAAGTTAATCAAATATAGGGTGTCAACTGGCATTTGAGACCCTGGGCGTCTGTCTGCTTCGTCCAGTATGGCTGTATCTATGTATAATATAATTTTAATAATAAACTATAGAAATATTATATTTTGGAAACCTGCTCATCTCATTTATTATTTAAAGAGTCGGAAAGAGAATATCTTATACAGATCACACGGTGTCTATCCAAACACTATGCAGAAACAGTGATGGCTCTAGGGCATATAACAAAAAGCAGTACTGCCTATACTGTGACAAGCCCCTCTCAAAAATAGTCCAGCATATGGAGTATGTTCACCACAATGAGACTGAAGTAGCCTGGGCCATGAAATTCCCCAAGCACTGAAAAGAAAGGTGAATGTACATGACACATCTTCACAATCTCTTAGTTATTTTTACCTGTGGTCTGATTTTCAGATTTAACTACTGTCTATTATACTTTACTCAATGTTATTTTTATCTTGAAAATGTGTGGTTATTCATGAGAAATGGCTCTTGATCAGTATTAATGGCTTTTGTCAGTGACTGTTCACAACTATCACACATTAAACCTCATATTTTTACTTTTTGGTTGGTAACTGCCATGACAACTGCTTTTCTTTTCCAATTTTATCATTGTTGATCTGACTCAATTGGTCACCAGAGCACAGAGTTTGATTTCTCCATCTGAGAAGATTACTCAGTTCGGACCTTTCTCTAAGATTCAACCACATAACTGTTCAGATCTCCTATATGGGATTGAGCGATGACTGAAACTATTATCTATCATCATATTTTGCACATATATCACTGTCCATCAATTACACTTATTTTTTTTAAAATCATGCTCTGTACATGCTAGCTACTGTATGTCAACATATAAGTATTCCATGGCTATTTCTCTTATATTATTATTCTTTTTGTATGTAGTGCGGATATATTATGCAGCGTTGTACACTGAGGGGATCATAAGTCTAACAAATTACATATAATGAAATAAATAGAAGGTAAATATGGCTTTGTCCAAATGAGCTTGCAATGTAAGAGGTGTGGGGAACTATTGATAAATAAGGTAGTGAAATTACAATTGTATCTGCTAGGGCAGACAGTCTGTGCGGCTACTGCCAGGCAATATTAAACAGACATTTGTGTCTGACATTTCTATTCAGCTACCAATGCTGTTTACAGTAGATTTTTTAAGACAGCCACTGGCATCCTGGACAGACTTTCCCCATTTATATTAACCAAACTTCTCTCCTCTTCTGGTTCTGGATAAGGCTTTCACTTTTATGCTACATGAGCAACTACAGTATGTGGTTATTATCATGCCCACTGCTGCACACAGAGCCAGGAAACTTTTTCCCAAACTGAGCAGAAGTTGTGTCGGCAGCTGCTGCCACCAAGGAGGCCTCAGAAAGCAACAAATGATAGACAGTGATAGCAACAGCAAATGCAGTTGAACTCATTCGGTCCAGCAGCTCAAATGAGACAGTATTCCAGTAGATCTTCAAAATATTCACTGCTCAGCACTACACTGTAAATTCCCACTGCCTTCACAAAAATGTAACAGTTTTGTATTTGTGAGAAGATTATGTTGGAAATAGGGCAAAGATTTAATCTAATAGTGCAGCCATTTCTAACTGCCATCCACATACAACCATAATCAACCAACCCATCTTCATTTCCAGCACATCTCTTTTTACATGGCAAGTCATGAATATTAAAATACAACTGGATAGTGCAGGAAGTTTAACATTATTATATAAATGTATTAAACATTTAATTTTACATATAGTATTTGAGATATTTAGCATTTATAGAAAATATTATCAAGGATTCTAAAAGGGATTTTAACTTCCCAAAACCCCTATGTCCAAAAGTATTTCCAAAATTTGGAATTGCATATAAAATTGAGAAAAAAAGGGAGTTTGTATTGTGGCAAGAGCCCGCTACTGCAGAAGCACACGCGTACAACTTCTTCCTTTTTATGGTTCTTTATTGTCAGGATGGTAATAATGTTTTGACACCGTATACTTGCACAGCAATTATGGAGACCCTCAACGCTTACTATACATAGTCCAGCTCTCTGTCCAGATCAGCCAGCTAGCCCAGCATTGATGTCCCTGAACAATGAAACAAGCAGGGTTTTATACCTGACACTCCTCCCACAGGCCTAGCTTGATGGACAGGTGACACACCCACCTTCTCTTTAAAAAGGAAACGCCCATCCCTGGCTCTGTTTAGACTATCAGACCCACCCTGTCTGTTTGCTGAGAGGAAGCAGCTTTTAAATCATGTAAGCCAACCAATTTTAAACTACACATATGTTTTTACCTGGTTTAATCTCTACCTACGTATATAACTGTGCCAATGTTTTACTCTACTTCCCTGCTTTATCTGCATATTGCCAGCTGAATGCCTCCTTTTGTTACATATCCTTCCCCCTAGCGTCTCCAAGTAGGGGGGCGCGGACTTCGCGAGGAGCGCATATTTTCGTGACAACGCATCTGCATTTTTGTGTAGAATCCCAGGCCTATGTTCTACTGAGAACTTGAAAGGTTGTAGTGCCAAGAACCAGCGGGTTACCTTGGCATTTACCTCCCGGTTGTTCTGCATCCATCTTAATGGTGCATGGTCTGTTATTAGGGTGAACTCTCTGCCTAGGAGATAATAGTGCAGAGCTTCTGTAGCCCATTTTATGGCGAGACATTCTTTCTCCACAGTGGCATATTTTTGTTCCCTTGGAAGCAACTTACGACTTAGGTACAGGACAGGATTTTCTACTCCATTCTTCTCCTGTGACAAGACTGCACCTAAGCCAACACCAGAAGCATCAGTTTGGAGGAAGAACCTCCGGGTAAAATCCGGTGCTTGTAGAACTGGAGAGGAACAAAGAGCTAACCGAAGATCAGACCATGCGGTTTCTGCAGAGTCAGACCAGGTTAATCTATCTGGACAACTTTTTTTTAACATGTCCGTAAGTGGTGCAGCTCTAGTGGCGAAGTGGCTTACAAACCGCCTGTAGTAACCTACTAAGCCTAAAAAGGTTCTTAACTGTGACTTTTTCTCTGGTCTTGTCCAATTTTTGACTGCCTCCACTTTGTCTAGCTGGGGTTTTACATGCCCTCGACCAACAATGTACCCCAAATATTTGGCTTCTCTCATGGCTATGGCACATTTCTCTGGGTTAGCTGTTAACCCTGCGGACCGTAATGAAGCTAAGACCGCCTCAACTTTGGCTAAATGTGATCCCCAGTCTGGGGTATAAATCACTATATCGTCCAAGTAAGCAGCTGCATAAGCTGTGTGAGGTCGTAGCAATTTATTCATAGCCCTTTGGAAGGTGGCAGGTGCCCCATGCAACCCAAAGGGTAGGACTTTATATTGATAGAGACCATCAGGGGTGGAAAATGCAGTCTTTGGCTTGGCCGTGGAAGTCAGGGGAACTTGCCAATAACCCTTTGTTAGATCAAGGGTTGTTAAATAATTGCTACCAGCAAGATTTTCCACTAGTTCATCAACACGTGGTATCGGATAGGCATCAAACTGCGACATACTGTTTAGGCGCCTAAAGTCATTGCAGAACCTAATTGTCCCATTGGGTTTCGGGACAAGCACAATGGGACTATTCCATTTACTAGTGGACTCTTCAATTACATCTAACTGGAGCATCTTCTCGACCTCCTTTCTCACGTCCACCCATCTGGCTTCTGGAATATGATATGGCTTCTGCTTGACAATGACTCCTGGCGCAGTGACAATGTCGTGTTCAATTAAGGTAGTGCACCCAGGAATGGAAGAAAAGACATCCCTGTGCCGGCGAATCATTTCTTCAGTCTGTTGTCTCTGCTGAATGGACAAGGCTGGCTCTATGGGTACTTCAGACTTTTCAATGGCAGTACTCACTACCTGAGGAGAGGTTTCCTCATCATGCCAGGGTTTTAGGAGGTTCACATAATATATTTGCTCCTCCCTTCTCCTACCTAACTTGCGGACTCTGTAATTGACAGGACCGACAGCCTCTAGAACTTCATATGGACCCTGCCAATGGGCGAAAAGTTTGCTTTCTTGGGTAGGAACCAGGACTAGGACCTTGTCCCCAGGCTTGAAAGATCGAACCACAGCACTTTTGTCATAACTTTTCTTCTGTCGTTCCTGAGCCTCTTTTACATGTTGCTACACAATGGGCCCTATCTTTCCTAGCCTCTCATACATTTGGGACACAAATTGTACCAGATGTGGCTCTCTGGGACCTTGCTGCTCCCAGCCTTCTTTTAACATATCCAAGATACCCCTGGGCTGTCTCCCAAACAATAACTCAAAGGGACTAAACCCTGTTGAAGCTTGAGGTACCTCACGGATGGCAAACATCAAATAGGGAATAAGAGTGTCCCAATCTTTTTCTCTTGAGCCACTGCTTTCCTGAGCATGTGCTTTAATGTGCGGTTAAAGTGTTCCACCAAGCCATCTGTTTGTGCATGGTATACAGAGGTCTGAAGCGCCGTAACCCCTGGCAACTGGCACATGTCCTTCATCAGTTTAGACATGAATGGAGTACCTTGGTCTGTGAGAATTTCTTTGGGTATTCTCAAGCGTGTAAACATCAATACCAGTTCTTTAGCTATGGTGCTGGACTTTGTTTCGTAGGGGAATCGCCTCTGGATACCTGGTTGCATAGTCAAGCACCACTAGTATATACTGGTGCCCACGTGCTGATTTTTCCAGTGGCCCCACAAGGTCCATAGCTATCTGTTCAAAGGGAACTTGTTTTATTGGTATTGGAATGAGAGGTGCCCTGTACATGGGTTTGGTACAGGTTTTTTGACAAATGGGACAGGACCGGCAATACTTTTTCACTGCCATGTGTACACCGGGCCAGTAAAACCTAAGCAGAACTCGTTCCCGTGTTTTATCCTCCCCTAGGTGTCCCCCACAGACATGTGTATGTGCTGCTTTTAACACTAGGGGTACATGGACCTCATGAACCATTAATTGTTCTACTTTTTCCCCCTGCACAGTAGCAACTCTATACAAGAAATTATTTTTAACAATAAAATATGGTATACCTTCTGCAGGCTGGGCGGCTTTCACTACCACATTTACCTCAGTCACACTTTTAAAGGCATGTTCCAAAGTGGCATCATTAAGTTGGTCTCGAGCAAAGTCCTGCAAAGGAAACAAAATTGGTATTGCGGACCAGTCCGTAGCCTCACTGACAGGCGGGGTGGGCTCATTTTTGACATCACCGACCAATGCTAGTTTGGACTGTCCATGTTTCCCCACAGGTGGATGCTTTTGTGGAACTCATGCTGTGACTCCCAGGATGGCATTCCGGTTTGGCGGTTCCCAAAGATCGATGTCCAGATGTTGTGGATTCATAGGCGGTTCCTTTAAGACCGGGCTTCCGACCGTTGCATCAGTTGCCGGCATGTCCGGCCGGATCCGCTCACCGAGGACATCATTAAACAGTGGGAAGTCTCGCACCACAATGAGTGGATATGGGAGTTTAGGTGCTATGGCAGCTACCACCATAACAGTTTTGTCTTTGATTGTGACTGGTAGTATTGTTCTTTCATACTCCTTTGTCGTGCCATGTACGCAAAGAACCTTCACCTTGGGCAACCGAGAAGTTATGGTTTCGGGTAAGGCAGAGCTGGTAACCAAGGAGAGTTCACTCCCCGAGTCAACCCAGGCCAGAACCAGGTTTTGGTCTATTAGCACAGTCACCCGGAACAAACAAGGACTTCCTGATGTGGGACTCATGGTAAAACAGCTTGGAAATGCAGGCCCATTATGTGCCACGGAACAGTCCATGGGTTACGGTAGTTTAGGACACTGCCTTAAAGTGGCCTGGCTCACCACATTCAAAACACTTCAGAGTAGACAGCTTTGCACCTGGCCCTCTGTCCATAGCAGTTTTGCCATTGGGCCCTGTAGCAAGGATTGTCAAACCTGGCTTTTGGCGCGGCAGCGGCTTTGGCACAAATGCAGGTTCTTTAGTCATTTGCTGTAGCGCACAAAACCTTTCTACCACGGTGGAAAGCTCTTCGTAAGTTTGTGGGTCTGATTGCAGCACCCACCTTCGCAAATCGCGGTTCAGCCCCCGATTGCAGTGATCTATCGCCAGAACTTCAATAATCCGAGAAGGCAAATTCTCCTCAGGCTGCAGCCATTTCTTTAAAATTTTAGAAAGCTCAGCGACTTGCGCTCTGACCGGTTTTTCTTTATCATAGCGCCATTGGTGATAGCGCTGGGCTCGGCCTGGCCCAGAAACTCCAATGCGAGCCAATATCTCAGACTTTAGGCACGAATAATCAGAGGCCCGTTCCTTATCTAGATCCATATAAGCTCACTGAGCTTCACCAGTCAGGTATGGCGCCAGTCTCTCAGCCCAATGTTTAGGAGGCCATTTTGCAAGTCTCTCAAAGGACACCAGATACGCTTCTATGTCATCACCTGGTGACATTTTCAGGAGTACAGGACCAGGTGGTTCATGTCTTTCATGCCTCACCTAGCTTAACTCTTCTCTTAAGAGCCTTGCTGCTCTTGCTGCGCAGCGACCACATTCACGAGGGTTCTCCGTACTTCCTCCATGTTGACGTCTGCGCGGGTTGGGTAGCGGAAACTTGCTTCCCAGAGTATCCCACTCCTGACACCACTTGTGGCAAGAGCCCGATACTGCAGAAGCACACGCGTACAACTTCTTCCTTTTTATGGTTCTTTATTGTCAGGATGGTAATAATGTTTTGACACCGTATACTTGCACAGCAATTATGGAGACCCTCAACGCTTACTATACATAGTCCAGCTCTCTGTCCAGATCAGCCAGCTAGCCCAGTGTTGATATCCCTGAACAATGAAACAAGCAGGGTTTTATACTTGACACTCCTCCCACAGGCCTAGCTTGATGGACAGGTGACACACCCACCTTCTCTTTAAAAAGAAACGCCCATCCCTTGCTCTGTTTAGACTTTCAGACCCACCCTGTCTGTTTGCTGAGAGGAAGCAGCTTTTAAATCATGTAAGTAAACCAATTTTAAACTACACATATGTTTTTACCTGGTTTAATCTCCACCTAGGTACATAACTGTGCCAATGTTTTACTCTACTTCCCTGCTTTATCTGCATATTGCCAGCTAAATGCCCTCCTTTTGTTACAGTATATATAGAATATTTGGTGAAGGTTTACTAATATTAATTTGTGAATTAATTAAGATGCTAAATATAAAGTAGAATGAAGTCTGATGTATTCATCTTAACACATGAATAATTACAATATATGATAAGAAATCCAAATTCACTCTGTATTGTATTAACAGATAGAGCAGCCTTTGTTGCAAAAATTCACATTGCTCATCACAATTATGGTGAATTGATGGTATTACACTTTTCCATTGATGAACAATGGTTTTCACTTGTGGAATGTTGAAATTCAAGATGCATAAGTCACATAAAGTGCAAAAACTTTACTCCAGCTGTAATTTACCAGCATAATGTATAATTACAGCAAATAAAGAATATGAAAGAGATTAGAGCAAGCAGAGAATAACACAATTAGATGAGGAGTAGTGTATGTATGTAATAACACTAACAAATTATATTAATGTTTAATCTCTGTTATTGTGGAAAGTTTAAAGTAACCACTCACCTCCATATGATTTAAATGTCTGTTTTAAACATTCAGCCTCCTCAATAATCTTGTTTTCAATAGATTTCTTCCCCATCCCAAAATCTCGTAATGTTGAAAGAGTAAATCGTCTCATCACTCTCCAGTTCTCACCATTAGACATGATAAGACCTAAACAGAATGAATACATGTCACAGGGCTGTGCTGATTTAAAGTACATATAACGTCTGCAAAAAATATATATATTATTGTGAGAGATGAGCTTCACCAAGAGTGAAATTCGCCTCAAACACCTGTATACAGTATGATATCAGCTCTCCATCAGTCAGTCACCCAATCCCAGCCTAAATCTCCTGTTTATGTACCTGATAACTGTACATGTACAGAGTTGAAGAATATTTTTGCAAATTCACATTTTGCATAATTTACAGCCTGAATACAGATGGGATGCAGGCGGTCAATTAATGCAGCTGTGTGGTGTGTTTGGCGCAGGACTGGGAAAACTTAAGACCATATTCGCTGGTAAAACTTGCAAAATTTTGCTTCATAACACAGATCGAGACAAATATTTTGCAGAACAGTGAATATTTTGCTCATCACTAATCAAAGGTCTGTTTCAAAACTGGACAAAATACAATACAATTAATAACTATGCATGTCACCCATGCTCTCTTTCACTCCTCTGCAGCATGTTTTCATGTTAGGAGGGAGGTGCTTCTCTAAGACAAGCAGAGAGTGACTGACAGCTAGGCAGACTTGCTTTGCAGAAATGCACTGAGTTGACTGGTTGAGTCAATGATGTTCCAAAAGTTCAAAATCATTGAAGTTTGTTTGTTTCATTGTTAAAGTGTAATTTTTAGTAAATCTATATGATTGTATCTTTAATCGTTAGCTCATTGTATTTAGCAATGACACTATATTTGCCCTTAATAAAAAGGATAAAAAACAAGATTTCTATATGGAATAAATTACCTTTCATTCAGACAGTCACTGTGTTAAAATTAGTTACTTTGAATGTTAATTCAGGTCATTTATAAGTTGTGAAGCTAATCTATATTAACCCAGATTTGCACATATGTTTAGTATAAACACAAGTAAGGTTGAGGCTGTTAGCTAGTGAGAATTCTTCTAAGTGAAATTCTTACAAGTGTATTAACTAGTATAGTTAGAGATATACAAGAGAGGAACAGGAGGGAAACCTTTTACCTGTAAACACTGCTACATGAGGACAACATTCAACAAACTGCCCTGAGCTCTGATTTCCTCAACCACCTGGATTGTTACCTGCCTGGACTCTCCCTGCTGAACTGTTTCTCACACTTATTCAGGCCTGCTGCAGTATTATCACTTTGTGATTCCTCTTATGCTGCTTGGATTCACACTTTTAAACCACACTGTTACTCCACTTAGCTTGAACTTTGAACTGGCTCCCTCTTGTCCTGTGGATTTGTATCACCAGCTTAGTGCACCTTGTATTATGCCTTGTTTTATACTATTGCCTTCCAATCATGCCTGATGTTCCTGTTTCACCTACCTGTTTTTTTCTAAACCCACCCATCTGCTATCTCTGCTGTCCTTTCTGCTTCTTATTCCCTGACTCATACTTTACATCTCTTCTTCCTTTTTTCTCTCCTTCTACCTTTGCATTCTTTTTATTCACCTCTTGTGTTCTCACTATTTCCTCACTACACTTGTAAGCCCTTACCATTCTTGCTTTCTGAATTCTTTCAACTGTATATTCCACACCTTCTATAGCTTTATCATGATTTACTCCTCTCCCACTTCTGTCCTCTCCCTTTATCCCCCTGCTTCCCATGTTCATCCTTTCCATATTGTTCTTCCTCCTCTCTCCCCCTTCTCACTTCCCATCCCCTCCCTATTTCACTCCTCTCATCTCTTCTGTGCCTCTGGGCCCCTGATCTAACATGCTACCCCATCTTACATCTTTTCCTCTCTCCTCCCTTTCCCCACTCACACCCTTTCCCTCTTGTCCCCTTCGCTGCTCTTCTCTCAGTGTCAATCTGCTCCTACCTACCTCCTCCCTCTCTTTCCCCCCAGCTAATCTTATCCCTCACATCACTCCTACCTTCTGCCTCTCCCATTCATAAACCTCCTTATCTGCCCCATCTCCACTCCTCCCCTACCTCTTGCTCCGCTGCCCCTCATCTCCTGTCTACTGACAAATCCCCTTATTTCTGTGTCTCGTCCAATTCCTACCCTCTCTTCCTGTCATTCACCTCGCTCCATATCTTACTCACCCTTGCAGACAAGCAACCCCAACAATCTCATCCACATCTCTCCTCTTCCCTCTCTTCCACTATCCTGTGGTCTCTGGAATGCCAGATCAATCTGCAACAAATTGACCTCTATCCATGATCTCTTTATCTCTAGATCCTTTAACCTGCTTGCCATCACTGAAACCTGGCTATACCCTGAGGACACTACCTCTCCTGCTGCTCTCTCTTTCGGGGGCTTGTCCTTCTCCCACACACCCAGATCTGGGAAACGGCAAGGTGGTGGCGTCTGCATACTTCTCTCCTCCTGCTACTTTTTTGGGGTTCTTCCCCCTGAACCCTCCTTCTCTTTTTCCTCCTTTGAGGTACACTCTTTCCGCCTATTCCACCCAGTCCACCTTCGTGTTGCTGTTATCTACCGTCCTCCTGGTCCTGTCTCCTAATTTCTTGATCACTTTGCCACCTGGCTCCCTCACTTTCTCTCCTCTGACCTTCCCTCCCTGATCTTGGGGGATTTTAATATCTCTATTGGCAATCCCTCAGACCCTGCTGCCTCCAAACTTCTCTCCCTCTCCTCCTCCCTTGGTCTCTCTCAATGGACCAACTCTCCCTCCCACCGCAGTGGCCATTCCCTAGATCTATTTTTTTCACACCTCGGTACTGTCTCTGACCTCATTAATTCACCTTTTCCTCTCTCGGACCACCATATCCTCTCTTTTAGCATCTCTCCACCCCTCTCATTGTCCCCGGCCCCCAAGGTTACTCTCACCAGGCGTAATCTTGACACAGTTGATCCTACCACTTTCTCCTCCTCCCTGGGCTTGCTCCTCTACCCATCACCACTTTTTCTTGCCCTGATAAGGCTGTCTCCTTCTACAATCGCACTCTTACCACTGCACTTGACTCTGTCGCCCCGGCTGTCACCATCAAGCTTCGTCGGTCCCCGCCACAACCGTGGCACACTAAACTTACCCGCTATCTTCAAAAATGCTCCCGCAGTGCAAAACGGCTTTGGAGAAAGTCACGCACTCATGCTGACTTCCTCCACTTCAAGTTCATGCTTGCATCTTATAGTTCGGCCCTTTCCCTCTCTCCAAACAATCTTTCTTCAAAGCTCTCATTTCTTCCCAATCCTCTAACCCCCGTCGGCTTTTTGCCACCTTCAACTCCCACCTCTCCCCTCCCCCTCTCCCACTCCCCACCACGCTCTCTGCTGTCGACTTTGCTACCCACTTCACCTCCAAGATTGAGTCTATACGTCATGACATCTCACAGCAGTCCCTTCTTACACCACCCTCTCCCCCCTCCACGCCCATTCTGTCCCCCTTCTCACCCTCCTCTGCTGCTGCTATCTCCTTTCTCCCCTCCCCTCCAGCTAGCTCTCCCTCCTTCTCTTCCTTCACTCCGGTATCTGTAGATGAAGTCCATACCCTTCTCTCTGCCTCTCCCCCCTCCACTTGCACACAGGACCCAATCCCCTCCCACCTTCTCCGCTCCCTCTCTCTTGAAGCTTGCTCCCACCTTGCACACCTCCTCAACCTCTCCCTCTCCTCTGGAATCTTCCCCTCCTCTTTTAAACATGCTCTTGTCTCCCCCATACTCAAGAAACCGTCCCTTGAGCCCGCCTCTCTCTCTAATTACCGCACTATTTCACTTCTTCCTTTTGCCTCCAAACTCCTTGAACGGGTTGTCTACAACCGTCTCACCTCCTTTCTTTCCTCTCACTCACTACTTGACCCGCTCCAATACGGTTTTCGCCCCCTCCACTCCACTGAAACTGCCCTCACTAAGGTCACTAATGACCTTCTCCTCGCTAAAACCAATAGACACTACTCCCTTCTTATCCTTCTTGACCTCTCTGCTGCCTTCGATACCGTTGACCACGCACTCCTTTTGCAAACTCTCAAATCTTTAGGCCTATGTAACACTGTCCTCTCCTGGTTTTCCTCTTACCTCACTAACCACTCCTTCTCAGTCTCTACTCATGATTCTACATCATCCCCTCTTCCCCTACCCGTTGGCGTTCCTCAAGGCTCCGTTCTTGGCCCCCTGCTTTTCTCCCTCTACACCTCCTCCCTTGGTGTCCTCATCCGCTCCTTTGGCCTCCAGTACCACCTCTATGCTGATGATACCCAAATCTATCTTTCATCCCCTGACCTCTCCCCTTCCTTTCTGTCTCGTGTCTCCTCCTGTCTCTTGGCCATCTCATCTTGGATGTCCCAACGCTTCCTTAAACTCAATATTTCCAAGACCGAGCTTATAGTCTTCCCCCCTGCCAGGACTCTCCCACCTCCCCCCTCTCTATTTCTGTTAATACCACTACCCTCGTTTCTGTCCCCCAAGCCCGATGCCTTGGGGTCATCCTTGATTCCTCCCTCTCATTTAAGCCTCACATTCTGTCCCTCTCTAAATCCTGTTACTTCCACCTTCGGAATATATCTAAGATACGTCCCTTTCTCACCACGGAAGCCACGAAAACCCTTGTTCACTCGCTTATTATCTCTCGCCTTGACTACTGTAACCTTCTTCTCTCTGGCCTACCTGATTCTCGCCTTGACCCTCTTAAGTCTATCCTCAATGCTGCTGCCCACCTCATTTTTCTCTCCCGCCGCTCTATATCTGCGGTCTCCCTCCAACAGTCACTACATTGGCTCCCCATACCCTACAGAATTAAATTTTAACTCCTCACCCTCACCTTTAAAGCTCTTACTCAATCTTCCCCTCTCTACATCTCCAATCTCATCTCTACCTACACTCCTACCCGCCCCCTCTGCTCTGCCTCTGACTGCCGCCTCACTACACTGATCACCTCCTCTCACTCTCGTCTTCAGGACTTTGCCCGGGCTGCTCCCCTGCTGTGGAACGATCTTCCACGTTCCATCAGGTTAGCATCTACTCTCAAAGGCTTCAAGCGTGCCCTTAAGACTCATTATTTTATTCAAGTCTATCAGTCCTCCTAACTTTCTTGTCCTGGCTCTCTCCCCTAGTTAGTACCCCCATTTATGTGTCTCCCCCTCCCTCTAGGTTGTTAGCTCTCATGAGCAGGGCCCTCTTTCCTTGTGTGCTCCTTCTACAGTTCCTTCACCCTCTGTACCTCTTGGCCTGCTTCACTAGCCCTGTTTTCCCTGTTTTATTAATCTTCGGCCTTCTTCTTGCTGATTTCTACTATCCCTTTCTCTATCTGTCAGATAGAATCTGATCTGCTTTACCCTGTCACCTGTGTTTGTATATATTTGTATCATGTTTTCTGTATATGAAATGTACGGCGCTGCGGTCCCTTTGTGGTGCCTTATAAGTCAAAGATAATAATAATAATAATAAGGTACAAATACAACACTGAATAGAATTTCATACTCAGCGAACACCCACAAGTAAGCAGTAAGGTTCACTGCATTGTTTACAATGGTTAGGGGAGGCTCTAGTTAAGATTCTCAGATAGACTGGAATAAATGTTCAATAAATTACTAATAATATAAGTATTAAGAAAAAAGATTTAGAGTTTGGAAAATGTCACTATCATATATGTTGTGACTTTCTTATTAATTCAAGACTAAATATGACTTCCTAATTGTAATAATTCTATTTAAGATTTACCTGTTTTAATTGACCAAAAAGCCAGTTGTCAACATTGTCTGAGGAACCAAAATAAAAGACGACATTTCATCCGGCCAGAGAGACAGAGCTTATTGCATATTATAATTAACTTCTTGTTGGAACAATGTATAACACTGTAATAATTTATGTATAATTGTGAGCTGTTTCTATTGTTCAAATGGTATAAAAACGTCCCCCTTTGCTGACTATGGTCAGGGGGTTCAGTAATGAAACTCCAAGCTAACATGTTGGGTGTGCTGCGTACGTCAATATTAAACTAATATTTTATTAATTAAAGGTATTTATTTCCCTTTAAGCAACTAGATCAGACAATCAATTATTTTCCATATATTATTCTCTAAACAATTGGATCATATGGAGCTTAAACAATGCATTTGGAAATGAAAAAGAAATACATACAGATTGCAATCACCATATTATATTTCTAAAGATTTTTATTGAGTCAAGTCTATGCCATCATTGGGAAACCTTTTTCAGAGACATGGCAGCATCCTTTGAGCAATAGAGTAGAGTTTGTCTCAGTCCTGTTGGAAATTGAGAGCTGTGATACTGTAATGGGAATTATTATTATTAATTTTTATTTATAGGGCGTCACTAGGTGTCCGTAGCGCTGTAGAGGGACAGACGAAATTACAATACGAGGAGAGACAGCACAGTACAGTAAACAATAAGCACAGTAACTTTGTGAGCTCAAAGCACAGCTAGGGGCGGGGGAGGGGAGAGGGGAAGGTCCGCATTCGACCGAGCCCAAGAAGGAGGGCACGGATGACAGGGAGACCCCCAGGTGGGGAGAGGAGGGAGCGAGAGGGGACGGGGGGAAGAGGGTCCAAGAGGGGGAGGGCAAGGTAGCTGGAGAGCAGAGTTGAAGGTGGTGAAGACAGGAGAGGTGACCCTGCTCAAAGGAGTGTACAATCTAAGGGGTGGGGTAGACAGACAGAGAGACAAAGGGGGAGAGAGCAAGAGAAGGAGGAACGGAGGATAACGGAAGGGGAATGAAGGGGAAGAGGCAGAAGAAAAGGGTAGGAAATTAAGTGGGAGGCTGGAAGGCTTTAACAAAAAGGTGGGTTTTTAAAGCCTGTTTGAAACTGGACAGATTAGGGGAAGTTCTGATGGAAGAGGGAGCTTGTTCCAGTGGAGGTGGGCAGCGTGGGCGAAGTCTTGGATACGCGCATGGGAGGAGGTGATCAGGGGGGAAGAGAGGCGACGGTCATTGGCAGATCGGAGATGGCTGGATGGGGCATGAATAGAGCGGAGGGTGGAGATGTAGGGTGCAGTGGAGTTGGCAAGGGTCTTGTATGTAAGAGTGAGGAGCTTGAAGAGGATTCTGTAGGGGAAGGGGAGCCAGTGAAGGGATTGTTAGAGGGGAGAGACAGACGAGGAGCGGCGAGAAAGGAAGATAAGCCTAGCGGCTGCGTTAAGAACAGATCAAAGGGGAGCAAGATGAGATTGGGGGAGGCCAGTGAGGAGGAGGTTACAGTAGTCCAAGCGGGAGATGATCAGAGAGTGAATAAGACATTTGGTGGCATCTTGGGAGAGGAAGGGCCGGATGTGAGCGATGTTACGCAGCTGGAAGCGGCAGGATTTAGCAAGAGAGAGAATGTGGGGGCCAAAGGAGAGAGAGGAGTCGAGGATGACACTGAGTTCAGTTTTGGCGAGGTTGAGTTTGAGGAATCGGGAGGACATCCAGGAGGAGATGGCAGAGAGGCAGGGGGACACCCTAGAGAGGAGGGAGGGAGAGAGATCAGGAGAGGAGAATGTTTCTAATATTTCTTAAAATGTATCTACATTTATGTTTAATTCCTCACAATTTTAACATTATTTATTTAATTTAAATACGACAAACTATGCATGGTATGAAAGTAAATAGTGCATTCAATACAATTTATAGATTGTATGGGTGAAATTACCTAAAATGCAGATTTTTCAGCAATTTCCATGAATTTAAATTTTAGTTTGAAACTGCCAAACTTACTAAAAGACCAAACCATGGTTTGTCAAAAAGCCACATAACACATCACTGCCCCATCACCAAATGAGTCAATATATAGTAAGCCCACCTAATTAATTGATGGGCATTGCTCTCATCTGTGAGCGATAACTCCTGATTGGCTGCCCAGCTATTAAGTAGGCAAGCTTACCAGGCATTAACCCATTTGGTCATCGGAGTTTCTCGGGAGCAGTCAGCTTTGTCTGAGGGTTTTAATAATGTTGTGGACAAAATATTTTTTTCTTTGATAGACTATAATTAATTTATTGTATCACCAAGGGACACAAACACTTTATTATACTAAGAGGGCCAATTCTTGTAGTGCCTGCTCTTGTGGCAGAATGCACTGCCATACATGTGCATGCTGGTATTTGTAGTGCTAAAAGATTGGGCACTATAATTGAACATTTTAACCCTTGGTACGTATGTTTGGGACCACCCTAGAAGGCTGGGTGTGATGCAGAATAGCACTAGGATGAAAGCTAATGATTGGTAAAACCAGATGTTTTCTATCCAGTTTTATCAGATGGTTTGCTTTAAACCACATACTCTTGGGGCTAACCCAAATGTGACTTAAGGGTTTTCAAACTACCACACATTGCCAGTGGTTTGGGCTTTCACCCTCCAAGCTGGATTTTAAAAAAAATATTAATACATTTCCCACTATGTTTTAAATGACTTTAAGTTGTACAACAGTTCAACAAAGTTTCACATATGATGGACTAGCTGCCAGGATGTCACAGGGAATGGTGTATAGAAATGGCTGCACATATTGCATATAGCACAAATAAGCCAACAGATTTATTTTCAGTTTTGCAATCTTTAAAACATACTTAAACTATATTATATTTATATATTTTTTTTTAAAAACTAAAAAACAGTTACCATATCCCTTTTGTACTTTATCAAACACAGGAGTCGGTGGTCTGTCAGCAAATTCCTCAGCGTGGTTGACTAGAGCATCTTTAATAGCATCATAACCACATAGGATGACCGTCTTCGTCATGCCTATCTGGACGCTGAAAACTGAGCCGTACTTCTTAGACATCTGTAAATAAACAATAGGAGAAATAATTTGTAATATAGTCAAAAATAAATTATATTATGACAGTAAATTAATAATTTCATACAGTTGGAACCAGTGGTCAAAGTGAAAATTTAGAAAGGGCGGTATGAAAAATGTAATGTGAATGCAAGTGAATGGAATTTAATAGTTTTACAGTGAAGACAGTAGGAGAAGTAGCTGTATAGCATACCACCATAAATACCATCACTTTGATCACTGTTTGGTACCCATTAAAATGTATTACCAGGAACTGCAGTAGATATTCGAAACATAAAAAAAATATCAGATAATAAACTAAAAAAAAAAATGAAATAATTGATATTGCTGTAGTGCAGGGAGTAACTTAAAAAAATGGGTCTGTGCAGTGAAATTAGAGCGGATGATCTAAATTGGGTGTAAATTCTGCTAAAACACATACAAAAAAGAGCATTTCCACCCATGTACTGAGCAGTATACATCAAGATGCGGCCAGTTTCATATCTGTAGTATATGCGCCTGGTTGGTACCTAGTTTAGGCAATGTGGCTGATTGTCCTCATCATCATCATGTATACTATATAAAATTTTTCGGATGCTTTACTAGTACACCAACAGGGACTGTAATGACATTGTATTCAAATGCATATATTTTAATATGGAGTTGGTCTCTCTTTTGCAGAGATAACAGCTTTAACTCTCCTTGGAAGGCTTTTCACAAGATGTTGGAGTGTTTCTGTGGGAATTTGTACCAATTCATTCTGTAGAGCATTTATGAGGTCAGGCACTGATGTTGGATGAGAAGGCCTGGCTTGCAATCTCTGTTCCAGCTAATCCCAAAGATGTTTAATTGGGTTGAGGTCAGGGCTTTGTGCGTGCCAGTCAAGTTCTTCCACACCAAAAACTCATCGAATAATGGCTTTGTAGTCTGTGCTTTGTGCACTGGGGTACAGTCATGTTGCAAAAGTGCTTTCCCCAAACTGTTGCCACAGAGTTGGAAGCATAGCATTATCCAAAATGACTTGGTATGCTGAAATATTAAGATTGCCCTTCACTGGAGATAAGGGGCATAGCCCAAATCCTGAAAAACAGCCCCATAACATTATCCCTCCACCATAAAACTTCACAGATGGCATAATGCAGTCAGGCAGGTAACGTTCTCCCGGCACCTGCCAAACCCTAACTCAACCATCTGACTGCTAAACAGAGAAGTGTGATTCATCATGTTTCCACTGCTACACAGTCCAGTGTCGGTGTGCTTTACACCACTCCATCTGATGCTTGGCATTGGTCTTGGTGATGTGAGGCTTGCATGCAGCTGTTCGACCATGGAAGTCAATTCCTTTAAGCGTTCGCCGAACAGTTTTTGTCCTGACATTAATGCCAGTGTAAGTTCAGAACTCCTCAGCTATGGAATCATCAGAGTGTTGGTGACTTTTTACTCACCATGTGCCTAAGCACTCGTTGACCCCATTCTTTGATTTAACATGTTCTTTCACTTCATGGCTGAATTGCTGTTGTTCCTAAACACTTCCACTTTCTAATAATATCACTTACAGTTGACCGTGGAATATCCAGCAGGGATGAAATTTCACAAACCGTCTTACTGCAAAGGTGGCATCCTATCACAGTACCATGCTTGAAGTCACTGAGCTCTTCAGAACTACCCTTTTTGTATCACAAATGTTTGCAAATGGAGACTGCATGGCTAGGTGCTTGATTTTATACACCTCTGGCAATGGGTCTGATTAAAACACCTCAATTCCATAATTAACAGGTGTGGCAAAATAGTTTTTTCCATATAGTGTATTTGCACCTACTTTCTATCAGGAACAAAAGATACACCCCCAACAGATGTATATGCGTCCCGTGCTGGTCTACATAAGCCACATTTATGAGACCTCCCTTACTATACTCAACCTCTGTCAGGCTGCTCCTTTCCTCTCCCGTTTAGTCTCTCCAGTCGTAAGGAGATACAAGCGACAAATTTGTGCATGTCTGCAGTGGTGTATATACATTCTCTTTGTGGGCATGCACATTGAAAATTTGTGCAATTTATGCTACGCAAACTGGCATAATTTCAACTCAGCATCAAGCCCCAGATGTTGAGGTATCATTTCTTGACATTTAAGGACGAAGAGTATAACATTGCCATATGAAATAAAACCGTTCTGATTGTGGAAAGCAGAGATTGCAATAATACAGCAAACAAACTCATGATACTTGTATTTTACTTATAGGAATACAAGTAACAGAGCTAATTGTAAATTACCATTCTGCATTTGCACCCTCCTGTACAACTACTGTAGTTCCTTACATTTGAAGTTCAATTTAGTAAATGTGTGGACATTTCTTCCAATTTCTCCTACTATTAATAATTTGGGGAAATGAATTTACCCACTTTGACTTATTCACATTTAATTTACCTTGTAGTTCTTTCTGGACTAATGGAGCAAAGAAAATGTTTAAAAACATATTTATTTTAAAAGTAGGCATAAGTGCTTTGCTGGTGTTTTATCAGATGTACAGTATTACCTCCACAAGTGTTTTATGAGGTCTTGCCATGTCAATCATGTGTATGTTTCCAATAATTGGTAAAGGCTTTGGTCCCGGAGGGAAATTCTCATAACTTTGTTGTTTCCGATTGGTAAAAACATAGGCCAAAAATAAGATGATGACAGCGGACAGAATAATTGTGAAAGGGTCCATGGCATACAAAGTCTTCTGTAAAATCTAGATAGGAAAGACAAAACATAGGTATTTTATTAGAAAACTTAAACAGTTATCATACATATACAGTCAGTACAAGCAATAGTTATTTCTTCTTTCATCCATCAGGAGAACTTGTCACCAGAGAGGGGGGAGCTGAACGATCGACTCCTGTGGATAAATACATTTTTTATACAGTGTCAGAGTCTACTGATTTAAGATCTAACCTTACCAAGGTTAAAAGGGTTTAATATTATGCCTTATTGGAAATAAGTATGTCTGTTTTTACAACAGGCATACTAAAGATTGTTGGACCCAAAACAGCTTGTTTGTACACATCAGGAACATATGGTAGACCCTTGAAATCCAATCCCTCTATGCATGGGACTGTGGACATCTTCTGGAGTCTTCTAATTTTTAAGTATTCTCTCTGACCAGTATTTGCTAATTGGTGGAACTTTATTCACAACTTCTACAGTAGGTAGTTTTTTTTCAAAATGTCTTGCAGTTTGTAAACTTTAAATGTGCCCTCTCTCATTTAAAGAACTCGCTTTACAAAAAATTAATGTTTTTGGATTTGGGTGCAATAAAAGGCATATAAGTAGCCTCTATTCACAAAGGAATGCCTGGATCTGCCTATCATTTCACATTAAAAGATACCACATTTCTCTCTATAAATAGTCAATGACTTCTTTTTCTGCTCCCTGCTTTGTGCATGAACAGGTGCATGTCATTGTTTATCAGTATTTGCTCTACAAAGCTGAACTTTGGGTTCAGATAAGGAATTAGGACTAATGAAGCTTGTGCCAAGTTTAAGGAAAGCTGGTCTTAAATTACATTTTTTTATTGATGCTTTGGTTCAGTAAACAGCAGTGTAATTATTATTTTAACATTAGAAATAAAAGTTTGATCTCCCAAAGTAGTATCTCAATAATCAAAGGAGTGAATAATAGCAGGGAGAACAGCATGATTATGATTCCATACTAATGGTTATTTTAATAAAGACAGAAATCTGTCTAAACAGTCAAGATAATGTTAAAATGATCCATTTTTAGGAATAGAACCTTTCCATGCCATTAGGACAAGCGTTGTGGGTACAACACCACCTAGGATTGACACAGAGTGCGGTGGTGAAGAGTCTAATTTATTACTGTTATTCACCAGAGCCTGTTGAAATCAGGGAAGGTTATGGCTGTGTGTAGTAATCAGGTTGTGGTTCACCGAAGTGGGCCTTAGGAAGGTGGGTGGAGCTCTACAGGTCAATATCTCAGGAGGCAGAATGGTCAAATTAGTCAAAGTCATTGGGATACAGGTAAAACAAGAAAGAATCGACAGGCAGGGGAATTGTAAGGGAAAGCTAAATAAATATCAAAACCAATATGTCTGCATGATAGAAAGTTGGGATCCAAGTATCACATAAACAGGGACAAACCAGGTCAATAATCACGAGTAAATACTAATCAAGATAACATATAGAAGCTCTGAACAAAAATTATCTTTTCCAGGCATCAATGAAGCCAAAAGATCTCCTTAACAAACAGATCGGCTAGAGAGGCAGTAGAAGGTAAAACCCTTGAGGGGCCCAAAATGGGTAATTTTTAAGCATCTTTCTACCACCACCTATATAGTATTACTTCCTGTATAGTATTGCCTCCTGACAATGGGATATCAAAGACAAAGTCCTTTGGGATGTGTGCCTATGACTAACTCGACCTAGGTAAGGGTTGCAATAGTCCTACTGTTTTTGAGCACAAGTGTCACACGTGTGATCCATGCTTGACAAGAAGAGCAATTCTAATTGAATTTGGAGCTACTTGTAGCTGCCATTACACCAGGTGAACCCTCAATTAGATAGGGAAAGAAGGTAATGTTACCTTACAATTCTTCTGACACTTGGTTCTTGAAAGAAATATTTAAAATTTTATTTGGGGGGAGGGTGCTGCTCAGAGTCAAAGAGCACTCTATTTTTTTTGGCAACTTATTGCTAAAGATGTTACTGATACTAGCCCTCCCAAATTGCTCTCAGTTTGAAACACTTTGGATTTTTAAAGCAAGACAACTATTTGCTGTTTGAGGTGGGCTGCTCAGTGTCATGCAGCACCCTGCTTTTTATCTACTAAATAGTTTGTATGTCTATTCCATAAAATACTGTTACAACAACTAGTAGCCACTGCTTGTCTACTATTTACTCTCTGACATTCAATTGATCAGCAAACAATTTTAGCAGATTGATCTTTAAATAAACTGCAGTACAATCACAGTTATTACAATATAGCTTGCCTCTTTCACCCTATCCACTCCTATCCAAGCTGTTGTTTTAGTACAGAATTGAAGCCAACCTCCTACCCACATGCTACAACTTTGAAAATGGCAGATAGGAAAAGCGGGATATATGTAAAAGATATTGATCCAAAACTCGAATGACCTGACATGTTACCAGAAATTATGTTTTCTCCTTGATTTGAGATCTGAATTTGGAGTTCAGAACAGCGCTATGACTCGGTTCGTCTCAGAACCCCAATATTCGGATCTGTCTGATTCCTCCGAATCCGAACCACTCAACTCTAATATCAACTTTTTTTCTAACTACTGAGTACAAGCAAGAAATAATCACCTTAACTTTATTTCAGGATCTGAAAAAGGTAATACAGGGATCATTGAGATTGCCCGATGCTATATTATTACTGTGGATGAATATTGGCACCGTCTAGCGGCTGGAGAGATAATTAGAGATGAAAAAATGTTAAACAGTCTTGTAAATGTATCAAAATTTACTGTTTTGATGTTCAAAAACTTGTTCAATAACTCTTACTCTATTATGCATCATACATTTACATTAATAAAGTATTTTTATGGTGATATTTTAGTTACAACATACAAATGACTTATTTAACATCTAATCTAACGAACATCTATCTCTGCCTATATCGCTATAAACATTATACAGTGATATCTTGTGAACTTTTAAGATGATGATATCATCATAGGATTTTCATCACACTCCAGGTCAGATCAATTTAAGCTGCACAGGGCTGAATGCTAATCATTCACCTGGTGATTACCCAAACCCTCCATACCATCCCGATAAGTGTGGAAAACATAATTTGATTCATAACAGTGGTGCCATATCTTATGGTATTTATGTATGGCCTTTCTACATTCATACATGAATCGATCATGTCTCCATACCTTAGTAATTAGATTGATCCAGTGAGTTACACTTGGTGGTTCAGTTGCCATCCATCTCCCAGCTATAATAACCTTAGCCAGGGAGGTTAAGGTAAATATATATTTGAAGAGTGGTTTACTTACAGTTTCTTCAAGTGTAGTGCCAAATAGACGGATCTTAGGGCATAAAAAAGGGATCAGAGGTAGTGTGGAAGAGATACAGTCCTATATTTGGCCACAGAAGGACTGGACAAGACCATAAAAGATGCCAAAAAGTGCCCTCAGTGATACCACACCTGGGGCACTCCGAAGAGGTGCACAGTCCCATCCCGGGCATCTTGGTTGGTGTTAAGCATACTTTGTGTACAATGTAAAAATGGATCTGCTAAAACTTAATAAAGGATGTGGCATGTCTAGCACTTCCCTCCACGGTATTCCACTCCTCATCATAAAGAACCCTTAGATCGGTTTCCCATTTTATTCTGAGCAGATCTAATCCTCTCTGGGTCACCTAAGATAACAATAAGGCATATAGCACATTTAACAGTCAAAATTGATCAATATGTTTGCAGTTGGTTCAATTGTTTTAGTCAATATAAATTTCAAGAAGTTCAGGAAAATTTTCAGTTCTGTAACAATTCAATGAACTGGTTTGAGAAACGGGTTGGATACTCTTTACTGGTGCGGATAGTTCCGACACCGATGAGTACTACACTTACATTCCGAATGTGGGAAAAAACAATTGTAATCTAAGCAGACTTACCTCCAAACCGACGCTGCAGATCTCCGATCGCAGCAGCATGGTGACTGGAAGTTATTCCGACTAGTCGGGTGTCCGTCAGTAGATGTTCACGACCTGTATCACTTTTAATTTAAAGCGGCAATGTCGGGTTCAGTGTTTAAACACTTAACCTGTGGGGCCTGTCATTGCCGCTTTAAATTAAAAGTGATACAGGTCGCAATGACGTGAAAATCTACTGACAGACACCTGAATAGTCGGAATAACTTCCAGTCATCATCCTGCTGCGATCAGAGATCTACAGCTTTGATTTGAAGGTAAGTCTGCTTACATTACAATCGTTTTTTCCCATATTCGAAATTTAACTGTAGTGTTGGAATGGTGGTAATTGTGAAAACGATTACCACCATCAGCAACAATGTATAGCTACATAGAAAGGAGATAACAATTCAATCAGTAATTCTTAACCTGTGGTTCAGGCACCAAAACATTATTCACTGCTCTATATGGTGTAGAAATGACCAAATAACTGACTATTCACTCCAGGCTTCTTAAGCTCTTAAGAAGTTGCTGTTTTAATACAACATAAAATCAGCATAACACAAATGTTATATGTTTCACGGCTTCCTGCCACTAACTATACCCACAAGCCCTAACTATTGTCTTGCTGCTAGTCAATGTTGGACACCCCGCCCACCAGATTGCACAGTCTGTTTATACACACAAACATACTACAGCAATCACACCCATGCGCCTGTGAGTAAAATCCTTCCTTCAGGTAACAGCAGAACCCTGTCTGTAGCTTTCCCTGCTGGACAGGGCTTGTTCTGGTTACCTTTTTCACAATAGTTAAACACTTTTTAGCAAACAGGTCATTATCTCATGTGTCATTTAAGAACACACAGTGTGTAGGGAGGCTGTTAGTTGCAGTGAAAGTAGCATTCAAGGTGAAAGAGGGACAGAGAGACTTTTTGTGATTATTGTAAAGCAGTTCTGTAGAGATCAGTTAGCTAGAATAGTTTGCTGATCAATTGGTTTTAATTGCAATCTGTCAGAGTTTAGACGGAGCAGTGGCTTCTGGTTATTGTTAATGGATATATAGTAGTAGTAGTATATTGACTGAGTTAGATATCATTCTGAACTATGTAGTATGTTTAATAGAGAAAAACAGTGTGCTTTTGCTGCATTACTATTAGCAGCAGAACCCCAAAACATTTATTTTTTTTCTTTTAAATTTTAAGTTTTTCTAGTGAAAGTAATCTTGTGTGGGTCAGTGACATCTGATTTAAGCTGGAAAAAAATGGGTGTCTTGCTGTGAGCCTCACTGCAGCAGAACTTATATATTCTAAACTGTTTTCAATTTTGCAATACTTGTCAAGTTGAAAAGGGTCAATCAGTGACATCTATATTAAAAAAAAGGTGTTTGCGTGTGAGTGTCAATGTAACTTCACCCCCCCCCCCAAAATATGCTAAATATTCTAATATTTATTCTAATTTAAAAAAGGGTGTTTGCCTGGTAGAGTCAGCAACAAAACCATTAAAAAACATAAAATTTGTTTGTTAAGAAATAAGTTTCTAAATTTTAAGTATATCATGGAGCTGTGGTTATAAGAATTGTTAGATAACATTCCCTCCTTTTCTTTATCTCATTGGGCGTTCCACTGGTGTGGTGCCAGGCAGCTACAAGTTTATCTCTGACTTGTTATAGTACATTACACCTCTTGTTAACCATGGATCACTGTACAGATCAGGAGCATACCAGTACCAGTACTGGCTGTAGTAGTATATTTACTTTTACAACCTGTACTAGAAAATAAGGTTATGTGGGAAGAAAGTTAGGGCAGCACGGTGGCGAAGTGGTTAGAACTTCTGCCTCACAGCGCTGGACCCATGAGTTCAATTCCCGACCATGGCCTTATCTGTGTGGAGTTTGTATGTTCTCCCCGTGTTTGCGTGGGTTTCCCCCGGGTGCTCCGGTTTCCTCCCACACTGCAAAAAAACATACTGGTAGGTTAATTGGCTGCTATCAAAATTGACCCTAGTCTCTGTGTGTGTGTGTGTGTGTGTGTGTGTATGTTAGGGAATTTAGAATGTAAGCTCCAATGGGGCAGGGACTGATGTGAATGAGTTCTCTGTACAGCGCTGCGGAATCAGTGGCGCTAGATAAATAAATGGTGATGATGATGAAGTGTCCTCAAAATCCAAACAGCATTTGTCCAATTCAATCTCAAAGAAAACATCAGGGGGTAAATGTATGAACCTCCGGATTCTCCAACTCCGGCGAGTTCAGCGTCTTCAGCGCTTAAATTTAAGCGCTAAGGACGCTGAACTCGCCGGAGTTGGAGAATCCGGAGGTTCATACATTTACCCCCAGCTATTGATGTAAGGAGCAGGGGTAAGAGAGAGGTTTCTGGTGAATGTGGTGATTTGTTTCAAAAAAAGAATATTGCTAACATTCCATACATTCCCGCTCCAAGGACAGTGGCAGGTGGGGAGTTTGACTGGGGCGGTACACCTGTCAAACCGTAACGCAGGTGTCCTAAGGCGAGCTCAGGGAGGACAGAAACCTCCCGTGGAGCAATGGCTTAGAGTGTAGGTCTGTCACTGTCATGTCCAAAACTGCTGAATCAGTGCCTGAAAATAACATTGAGGCTGAAGAACAACTTGGGCAGTCACAAAATCCTGAGGAGATTCTAAGCAGGATATCCATGAGTACTATGTGAGTCTGAGGTTTCAGATTCCGACAATATCATTATAGAGCAGCCTCCTTCGAAAAGTTCTCAACCATTTGGAAATGTAAGGATGGGTAGTTATAGTATTAGTATTGATGATGAATTTCACATAGGAATTGAGGAGGCTACTTTGGAAGTTGCAAATGTGCAAGAGTATGAGGGGGTAACTGTGTATCTGAAAATGAATGTGCTATTCTTTGACGAGATAATGAGGAGGACAATGATGACTGTGTACCACTAAAGTAACCACCAGTGTTACCAGCAGCTCATGCCCGTGATTAGCGCATTATCATGCCAGGGAATAAGGTGAAAAAAAATGCACCTCTTCTGTTTGAAAATATTTTATCCAAACCCAGACAACATTTTCAAGGCATCTGTTGCCTTTGTCAGGCCAAAATAAGTAGAGGTAGAGACATTGATCTATTAGGCACCTCCTCCCTGTTACATCATTTTCAGTGAGTTCATTTAAGTTGTGCTTCCAAACATGGTAAATTGTGTATAGGAGCAAGCAGCAGAGCATCAGCTACCAGTCGAATGAATAGACAGTTGCAATCCTCACTGGTGTCAGCACCTTCCTCATCAACTTTCTCATTATTAGTACATAGTCCAACATCCAATTATCAAATTTCAAATTACTCCCCTAATGCAATCCATGATTCTCAACACACATTTTTATATGCAAAGGAAACAAGTATGGCAGTCAGTATCCTGTTGCACAGCAGATCACTAAAGCCAAGACAGCTATGTTAGCATTGGATGTGTGTCCAATTTCCAAGATCAATGCATCAGGGTTTAGACGATAGATGAGGTCATGTGTTCACAGTATCAAATTCCATTTCAATTCCATTTCTCTATAACTTCAATTACTCGGCTATACTGTGAGGTTAAGCAAAAAGTCATTCAGAAAATGCCATTGTACAAACTGTCCGCTTAACTGCGGATATGTGTACAAGCTGGCTTTGTCAAAACAAAGACTATATGACTGAGACATCCCAATGGGTAGGTGTATCGCCATTAGCAGCAGCAGCAATGACAGTAGCTTCACCATCGTCATCAACATCCTTACTGCATAGTAGAGCTAGCACTCAATGCCAGGTCATTCACAGACAAACTAGTCTGTTTATTGCTGGTTTCAGAAAGAACCATACTGTTGTTAATCTGTTGGAAAAACTCAACGCAAAATGGCTCACCACACTAAGACTCTCCTCAAGATTCCTTATTGCTGATAATGGAGCCAACATTGTGTATGCATTATGACTGGGTGGAATTCATTGAACACGTACCATGCTTTGCACATACAATATACTTGGTGGTGTGGAATTTCTTGAAAAATAAAAGGTCAGTGAAGGAGATCCTGTTTGTGGCCTGTAAAATTTCTGGGTATTTTCAAATGTCAAAAAAAAGTGTCATCTGCCAAGCCACCAACTGAAGCAAGAGGTAGTAACAAGGTGGAATTTCACACTTTATATGCCTCAACAACAAGAGGAACACCAACAAACATCAAGACCTACACATCAAACCATGAGATAGGAATAAGGGGGACACGTTACCTTACTCCAGTGTATTGAAGATTCCTACTGTTTTATGCAAGCTTCTGAAAACCTTTGAAATTGTAACAAATGAATTCAGTTCAGACACTGCCAGAGTCAAGTCATACCCTTAATCAAACTTCTTGCAGTTGGAGAAACTGAAGGAAAAGATGAAACTAAGCGATTGAGCAAAGTATTTCATCCTTGTAGATAAAGTTCTTTCCAGACCCACAGTTTTGCAGCATCTTGAAATTGGATCACTACATTTTGGCAACGATAATTGATTCTAGATTTAAATCATATGTAATGTATTTCTTTCCAAATGACAGAAATCATCACAGATGTAAACATCTCCTTGTGAGCAAGCTGTTGGCTCCAGTTGCACATGACATCTATCCTGCTTCAGCTTCTCCTCCAGATGATAATGATAAAGTAGAACTAAGTATCTCAGACAGTCCCTTTAAATTCTGAGAGGAAAAAAGTAAATATGGAGCCCTTTGTACAAACTAGCTATGATGTACTTAAGCTGCCCACCCTCCATTGTGGACTTGGAAAGAGTGATTAGCACAGCCAGGAACATTTTGAGTGATCTTCGGAAGAGACTACTTCCTAATAATGTAGAAAAACTGGTGTTCATCAAAATCAGCTACAAATTGTATGAGTAAAACCATTCCTGCTGACAATTATCAACAGAATGTTTAGATTCCATTGGAAATTAACTAATATTTTGTGATGATGACCATGATATCAGTGATGATGATGATGAAGTGGCTGATAACATTTTCATCAACATATAGGAAGATGCCCACTGTTAGCCAAATGCCCATTAGTGATTTGTTAAAAAAATCTATTCCTTCCAGTTTATCAAAGAAACAGCCTAAATGTTCTCTTTTGTGGGGGCCCAAACAAATCACGCACTTCAGCTACAAAAGTGGTAACCCCTGTTGTTGAAGTGCTCAACCAGATTATTGAACTGCTCAATAAGAATGAGATCATTGAACTCTTCATGGGAGAACTGCTGAGGTGTTGCAAAGTTTCCTTCATATTCACTTCAGCTGCTGCCACCTAAGTCCTGAATTTCATCTACATTTCACAATGGAAAGTCAGACACTGTGTTAAACACTGGTGTGGAAACATCATCTCTCACCAAACCATGAGCAAACCAACATTTTGAACTTTTCCTTTCTCAATGTCTCAATGTTTCCACTATCGTAAGCATTCTACACAGGTTTTTCAAACCTTAGAGGTGCCCAAGACTTGTCTTGGTCTCCAAGCCTCATGCCAAAATGCCCAAGATAAGTAAAAGTCTGTGATGGTTTTTTTGGGTTTTTTGAAAGAGTTTTTGCCACAAATTTTGCAGAATGCATTAGGATTGTTTAAACAATCTCTTCATGAAGAACTCATTTTTGATAGAAAAAAACACCAATAAAATAAATGTATTTATTTAATAATATATGACAGTGACACGTGGGCACTCTAATGTTTTATCATTAATTGAAGTTATTCTTACTTGAAACACTCTGTATATACAAATTGTCACTAGAACCACTAAATACAACTTGACTTATTTACTCTAAGTGCATGACATGTTATTAAACAAACAAAAAAGGGAAAAATACAATGGGAAACACAAGCCGTTCAACTGCCAACTGTCACCTGACTACTGGTTGAGTGACCGATGTGCCAAATTCTGTCCTTTTAATTTTTTAGAATGTGAACTTTCAAATTGAATTACATTGTCTGGTCAAGACAGTAGTTTAGCAACCAAATTACTTACTTGTGGGGGATGCCCAACTATTGCCCTATCTGAACTGTTTGGATTACATATTTTTTACACTTCACTAATATAGCATAAATGTATTATATATACATTCCATATTTATATTCATTTCATATTGATATGAAACATTTTATACATGACATATTTATATACTTGCAAATATATATGAGTAGCATGAAAACCACTTATAGTAAAACAAGGTGTTTGAAAGCTCCGTTTTTAACTCCCGATGAATACTCTGCACAACGAGAAGTGTATAGTAAATAAATAGATGAAGGTGCAGGCCACAGTCATCCATTTAGTTATATAAATGTCTAAATGTATTAATTCTACCACTGTCCATCCAATGAACTCTGCATGTTTCTGTAGCATAAGTGTCTATGATGGATGCTCTATTACATTCTAAATTTATTGTATGCCTAGTCTTTGAAATTATTTTATTGTGGGTGCATTCCACCTTTGATCATCATCAACATTTATTTATATAGTGCCATCAAATTACGTAACATTTTCAAATTGGGTATCCATCTACTTGTCTAAATATCTACTTATGCCACTGTTCTTGCAATAAACTCTGCTTCTTACTACCTCTTTATTCTCCAGGATGCATGCTGTCTAAGGTGAAATATATGGTGTGCGTAGTCTTTTAATTTTTTATTATGGGCGCAATCCACCTTTGTCTATTTAGTTTTATAAGTGTCTAACTGTATTAATTCTACCAATGTCCATCCAACGGACTCTGTCTCTGTAGAATAAGTGTCTATGATGGAACCTCTATTACGGTCCAAATTTATTGTGTGTGTAGAGTTTCAACGTTTTTATCTCCTGCACTTACACTCCATACACTACGTTTTTTTTGCTGTTTAATTTATCTAATTAAATTAATTTCTTATCCTTACATACCCCATACACTGCACCCACCCCTACATGCTACACTACACAACACACCATCAGTGCATTTTGAGGAAACCTCGAAACTACAGGAGGTGTCTCCCACAGGCACCCCGGGTTTCAAACACCACCGTATTTCTGGCTTCAGACCAAGTAGACCCACCAATTCAGGGCATCCTGAAACCAGTGGACGTCATTATTCCGACCCTGTAAATGTCGGCTATTAACCTGCCAACATGAAAATGTTGGTAGGCTAAATGGCGACACATACAAGGTGTAGACAGGTGGATGATGTTGTCAGTGTGATTGGCAACATTCACAATGTTGCCAATAACAATGTTGACATTAAAAGACCAATGATGCCGTGCCCGGGGTATAGCCGACGTCAATCACACTGATGATATTGTCCATTTGTCTATACCCTGCAAGTGGCAACATTTAGCCTGCCAATATTTTCATGTGAGCAGGTTAAGTGCTGACATTTCCAGAGTCGGAATAATGTACCTTACCCCCTGAAACAACAATACTAGGTCACATATTACACTTGACCTTAGCCAAAAGGATGAATCAAAATTGACATTTCAATCGCAAACTGGACATTTGTATGTAGATATACATGTTAGCTGGATGTAGATATACATGGTAAATTGCAAACATATACAAGTCCTCTTGTTTGATTCACAATGTCAGCATTACTGCACATATTACTATTCAGCTAGAAATACCATACTTGTAGCATAAAAAAACTACTAAATACAAGGTGTTTGAAAGCTCAGCTTTTCGCCCATAGAATGCTCTGCCCAATGTTTTACTAATCTTTGCATTTTATATATTATGGGTGCAGGCCACCTTCATCTATTTAATTTTATAAAAGTCTAGCTATGCATTCTACCACTATCCATCCAAAAACATCTGACTGTTTTTGTAGCATCAATCTATGATGAATGAGCTATTTTGTTCCAAATTTCCAAATGTGTTGCTGCTGAACAACTCCAATATAAAGCTGCTGACCATCTGGGATGTGTTGGTGCTGACCCTCTCCGATGTGTTACACATGCTGCCTAATAGTTACCTACTTGGTGTTTCTTCTTTTTCAATGAAAATGTCTTTGATGTAGACATCTTTGATAAAGTGATGATAACATTGTCATTTGCCACCAGTGAGGAAGATGAACACTGTTATCCAAACCTGTGTCTAGTTTTGTGAACCAGTACAAAATGAGATTTCTATTTGCATAGCAAGATGATTGAAATGAGATAAATTGGTTTTTGCACCAGCTCAGACTTGCCAGAGATTGAGTCTTATTTTGTTTGTTTATGGAACTCATTTTGCACCCTCCAGCTGCAAAATTCGGATATATTTGGTGGAAAGTAATGTCTGTGCCATGTATTTGTGTCACTTCTCTGTCAATAATTGTAATCTGCCAAATCACTGCAGACTTTGGTGAAAATCTGGACAGTTGTGAAGGGATCATTAGAAAATAGAATGGAAATGACTGGAAATTAATGTTAATGCTACAAATACAGCTCAAAATCATATGATTTTACTTACTTTTACAATTTTTATTTAAATCCAGATCCAAAACCAAAATATTTCATGGTTTTTGGGCAAAACCTGTCACATAACCAAACATGAGGACATTTTAGAACCAACACCACATCCAAAACCGCAGAGGTCAGCTCACATCTCTATTATACATACAAAATATAGATACATCCACACATAAACTGCTTTACACTCAAACACAAACTACATATGTTCCTGCACCAGCATTGACATCACTGTAGTCATGGTCACCCTCTGTGCAAGTCTGTTTAAGTCTAAGGGCTAGATTTACTAAGCTGCGGGTTTGAAAAGTGGGGATGTTGCCTTTAGCAACCAATCAGATTCTAGCTTTCATTTATTTAGTACCTTCTACAAAATGACAACTAGAATCTGATTGGTTGCTATAGGCAACATCCCCACTTTTTCAAACCTGCAGCTTAGTAAATCTAGCCCTAAGTCTCCTCTCCTGGCCTCTCTCCTTCTGTACCATCTTGCGAACTAACTATCTTGCTGCTATCTCCACATAGATGTCCCAATACTACCTAGCTCAGATGACCAAATAGAGCTTATCATTTTTCCTTCTAACAAGGTCAGCACATCCCTTTAAAATGTCCCTCAAAATCAATAACACAACAATTTCCTCAGTCTCCCAAGACCACTACCTTGTTGTCATAGTGGATTCTGCCCTATGCTTCATTCCTCATATCCAGTCTATCTTCCAGTCCTGTTGCCAACAAGAGCACGGTGGCTTAGTGGTTAGCACTTCTGCCTTACAGCGCTGTGGTCATGAGTTCAATTCCCGACCATGGCCTTATCTGTGTGGAGTTTATATGTTCTCCCCGTGTTTGCGTGGGTTTCCTCCGGGTGCTCTGGTTTCCGCCCACACTCCATAAACATACTAGTAGGTTAATTGGCTGTTTGTGTATGTTAGGGAATTTAGACTGTAAGCTCCAATGGGGCAGGGACTGATGTGAATGAGTTCTCTGTACAGCGCTGCGGAATCAGTGGCGCTATATAAATAAAGTAAGTGACAATGTCCGCAGGGGGAATTGGGGGTGAAAATGTCAACATGGGGGGGCAATGGCTGTAGGGGGAAAATAAAAATTGGCCACAGTGTGTGCAGGGACAGTATTTGACTATAATCTGTGTGGGGGACAGTATATGACTATAATGTGTGTGGGGGACAGTATATGACTATAATGTGTGTGGGGGACACATTATGACTATAATGTGTGTGGGGGACAGTATATGACTATAATGTGTGTGGGGGGGACAGTATATAACTATAATGTGTGTGGGGGGACAGTATATGACTATAATGTGTGTGGGGACAGTATATGACTATAATGTGTGTGGGGACAGTATATGACTATAATCTGTGTGGGGGACAGTATATGACTGTAATGTGTATGGGGGACAGTATATGTCTATAATGTGTGCTATTAAGTGAATGTGGGGCTGTTTGGGGAAAATTAGGTATATTTATTAAATTAAATTATGAATTATTTAATGCCTGAGATGGTTGTGGGAAATGGTTATTTTTATTAAATATAAATGCTATTTAATTTCTTGCTGGGGTTGTTTGGAGGGAGGGAAAGCAGTTTATTTATTAAATTGGAATATTATTAATTTAATGTTGGGGCTGGTTGTAGGGAAATAGATGTATTTATCAAATGGGAATACTATCATTTTAATGTTGGGGCTGGAGTAAGGCCTAATTTTAAAACGTGGGTGTTATATTGATTTAACACCGCTGCCGGTTGGAGTTTACTAAATTTCATGTAACCATTTTTTTCCCAAATAGGGCCCCCAACATTCCAGGATCCAGATAAGCAGCAACTGATCTAAAGACACCAGCAGCCACAAGTGGAGACAATGACAAGACAGGTAAGAGAGACCAGGACATTCTGCCAACTGTCCTGAATTTGGTGGGTGACTGTCCCGCTTAGTCAGGATTTGGTCTGACTACAAGGACAGTAGGGAGGTATGTACTGCTTCACATTGTAGTGGTTGTGAAGGCAGAACTGTGTGCACCTAATAGTAGTGCTCACAGTGTATTTGTTGAAAATGTGTCTAATAACCATATTACATCATAGGAGCCCTCCTGTCTTAAGTGTCCTGGGCCCCCCCGAGCATAAATCCAGCTCTGGTTAGCAGGAGGGAGCGGGTAGCTACTCCCAGGTCCTGGATAGGACACAGCCTGCAGAGCAAGCCGAGAAGCTCTAAGTCTCATGAGATTTATTAAAGACTAAGAGCTTCCCTGCTCACTCTACAGGAAGATAAGTGCAGTGGGCTGGGGGTGTTGTAATGTGTTTCTGGGGTGGGGGGTGGCATGATAGGGAGGGCCTGATAAATGTAATGTTTTATTATAATGTATGTAGCAATGCCCCATGTTGACCATGCCCCCATCATAATGTGGGCACGCCCCTGGCGGTGACGCTGCTGCGCAGCGGCACACAGTTTTGTCCAGCTCATCAACAGAGATGGGCCTGTATGCTTGAAATGCCAGGGCTGATTTTTAGTCCCAGTCCGGCCCTGCTTTATACCCTTTATTTTAATGTCCTCTCCGCCTTATATGTCACCATTTTATGATTGTCCTGTTTTCCTCATTGTCTGGTGCTGCTGAACACTGTAGTACCTTATAAATAAATAATACTGTTATTATTTGTATTAGTAATAATAAATGTTTATGCATATTGTAGTCTTGAATCTCTACATCTAGTTAGGCAGAACAGGGGTGTACAGATACGGCCTTGAGCAGGCATATTTCTTACAGATGAAGAAGACAAGGATATGCAATGAGGATGATGATGAATATCTCCAGTAATATCTACCCCTTTCTGATTGGGTGATTTTGTTTGACCTCTCCAGCTGATAACACTTAAATCATTAATGGTTATATTATATGAAGCCTATTTTCATAAATAACATTTAATTTGGACTACTACATGAAAGACATTTACCATTTCATTTTTAAAAAGGTAAAACAGCAGATTTTATATTTAATTTAATGTGTGCTTGTATTTCATTATAGTTTATATTGAAATGTGCACATGATACTTCATTATATTATTTTCTTGTGTACGATTAGGGTAATGTGACTTTAGAATGTATTATTAACTTCATCAAGCCACATCTCTATGTCTGACATATGCCTGGTGAAATGCTACGGGTCTGTGCTGGATGTATCTTGAGATGTATCCAACATAACATTTGCATGAATATACTTCTTTATGTGCATCTTTCCCCTATGTACATTATAAGCACCTATGCATCCACCTTCAAATTAAGCACTATGGACTTGTATTCATTAAGGAAAGTTAAGCAAGAAATTGAGTAAGTTTTCTGGACAAAACCGTGTTGCAATGCAAGGGGTGCAAATTAGTTTATTATTTTGCACATAAGGACAATACTTACTGTAGCACACAAATACTTGATAGTTTACTTGTACACTGAAAGTTGATCTAGGAAAAAAAGCCAGTATGTTCCTTATGTGCAAAATAATAAACTAATATGCACCCCTTGCATTGCAACATGGATTTGTACAAGAGAAAACTAAAGTAAGAAAAAGAGTACTTTCCTTAATGAATCAGGCCCTGTCTCTGTGCTGCTAAAATATAAGCAAGTCCCTAGTCATTGAGTGGGTAAACATCAAAGCCACAAAACAATAAAGCTCACATTAAAACATTAAGTGCATATTATTATTACATGTGAGATACAAAACCAGACATGCAGATAACTGTTTATGTGTATTAAATGATATAACTAATCTGAGCACTTAATTTAAATCTATAGTTACATAGAAATGTCTTTAACGAGACACACTCACAGTTCGTAGAATAAAGCAAAGTCAAAATGTTTATGAGCAGTCAGAGGACTTGGGTTCTTACTTTGAGTACTTCCGAGGTTACACAAAGCGCTGATTCATTCGTCTCTATTCTGTTCTCTTGCAGTGAGTTGTTTGTATATAAATGCTGGGAGAATGTTTAAGCCATATACTGACATGCAGAGGTGTATAAAACTTCCAAATGACTCCGCCCTACATTAAACACATAAAAGAATTATGGCACTAAATGACAATGTTTAATAGTCTTTCACAGTACTGTATATGTATATTATACACAAGGGGTGTGAATGCTCATACAGTACTCCCTTTATATATGCTAGTTTAAAACACAAGCAACATCTGACATTATAGCGTGGGTGGTTATAAAGTGAGGGCGGGATATATTAGAAATAACACATTATAAAGTAAATTTTTGCAGAGAATACACCTGGTGATAAGTGAAAGTGGGAATAAGCAGAGGGAAAATAAATAACTGTGACATAGATCATTATGTTTGTCACTTTCTACTGGACTATGGAATTTATTTCAGAACATATGTCATTCATACAGCACAATGACAATGAGAATATACTTCATGCTAGAGGTCATTCACTAAGTGCAAAACATAAGGAAAAACACCACATGTTTTGTGTACAGATGTGCCTCTTATTCCTGCCACATACATGGGTGCACGGCCACTTTCTGCAGTTTTTAACAGACCCCATAAAATAAAAGTCCTAAGTTAGTGGTATTGTACTACATGGAAATGTGCTTGTTGAAAGGTATAAAAATGTTTTTGCAAAGTCCAGCCCATTACTGTTTTAGAACAATCACTATATAAGTACATACTTTACATTTTCCTAACAAAATGGAATTTGTAATACATTTCAATTGCACCAACAATTAATAAAAACATGGTTATGAACTGAAACTCATGTATTATAATGTAACAAACAACCGACTTAAAAACATCCGGAAATTAGCATTCACCTCAAACAGAATAGTACAGAATAATGAAAAGCTTAAAGCTGCAATTTTAAAATTCAGTCTATTTCCACTTTAGAACCACATCTTTAATTACAAACTTTACACACAGCTAAAACAACATTTACTGCATTTGAATTGTAAAATACAATAGCTAAAAACTAAAATTTGTGTTATAAGGCACAGTGCACCTCCTACTGGAAAATACAAGGATTTCATTAGTCACTCTAGTCTTTCATGATCATAAAGAAAATATATTTCACATGTGATAAATTTACATGCATGCTGGCCACCTGGGTGAATATGAAGCATTGTCTATTGGCCAGACCAGTTGTGCTGTTTGATTGTAGATTTCTGGAATTGCAATCAGTCATTAGACCTGGCACCCATGGCCACAGTCTATTGCATGTAGGCATGTACTATTACTGTATACTGGTAATAAAATGCAACTATGTTGGTAATGAGTTTCTAGAGTACATGGTCATGAGGCTTCTATTGTATTCAGACACAAGCTGTTATTGTATACTGCCAATAAGCTTCTATTGTTTATCGACAATGGGATGCAACTGTATAATGGCAATGGGCTGCTACCGAATAAATATCATGGATTTGTTTCTATATTATGGGCATGGGAATCTTACTGAATACTGGAAATGGTTATCACTGAATTACAGCAGAGGTCTCTTGTTGCATACTGGGATGGGGTTACTTCTGTGTATTAGGCACGGAACTGTAATTATATATTGGTCATTTGTGACTGTAAAACATGCTGTATAAATGGTGACAGGGATGACAATTTACCCCCATTGCAAGTTCTCATACATTTATTTGGCATTGTACAGTTAAAGCATGACCACTACTTGGCATGTAGGAACTAACCACTATGCATATCTCCCTAATTCATTGTACATTGTATGTATAGTGAGATACTGTGTATGGCATGAGTATAGGCAGTTGCATACTGTAATCAGTAAGTATATGCTTAATGTCATATATTATAATTCAGTGGATAAAGTTACAATCCCCTATTGCCAGATACAGCAGTCCACATCAACACCTAATTTTCTCAAACTGCACTGTCTCCTTCCTAACAATTATTAGCAACTAATTCACATCTTCAATCTGTCTATCTCATATGGCAATTTCCTTACTATCTTCAAACATGTGCTCATCTCCTCTATCATCAAGAAACCATCTATTGATCCTACATTTAGCTCCAACTACCATACAATTTATCTAATCTCCTTTGCTTCCATATGTCACGGTCACTAGGAGTCTCTACCCAGATTCTACCAATAGTTGGCTTTACTCACCAGAGGCGCAGAGTCTAACACAGCGGCTGGTCTTCTCCAGCAACTCCCGCACGGAAGTATGGGTTTTAGCAGCTGCAACTGTGCAGGTCGAGGCCCTCTGGAGAGTATGATAGAGTAGCGGATTACAGCTATACAAAATGGGGGTCAGGTGTTAACCTGAACCAGGTAATAGGAGGAACACTGAAGAAACAGGAAAGTCACTTGGGAGTTGGGACTGTACTGTAGACAGTGGATCATGAGCACCATGATCAGAAGGCTACTGAGAAAGACAGTTCAAAGGTAGGTAGTACATAGCTGCGGCTGACGGATATACCTCGGACGAGGAGCTGGGAAATCAGATGATGAATGCGGGGGTAGGTAATACAGGAGGTATACTGTGGCTGGTAAGTATCACCACAGACGTGGAAACGAGATATCCAGATAGCGGGTACAATAGCAGGTAATGGAAGAATGTACTGCGGTAGACAGGCATTACCAATAATGGGGAGATGAGACTTGTCTAGGCTGCAGGTACGAAACAGGGTAACGTGGAGATGTCTGTGGCTGACAGGTATTACAACTTATGTGGAGATGAGACTTGTCCAGGCAGCTGGTATAATACAAGGTAACATGGAGATGTCTGCGACTGACAGGTATTACCACTAATGTGGAGATGAGACTTGTCCAGGCTACAGGTACGATACAAGGTAACGTGGAGATGTCTGTGGCTGACAGGTATTACCACTAATGTGGAGATGAGACTTGTCCAGGCTGCAGGTACGATACAAGGTAACGTGGAAATGTCTGCTGCTGACAGGTATTACCACCAATGTGGAGATGAGACTTGTCCGGGATGCAGGTACGATACAAGGTAACGTGGAGATGTCTGCGGCTGACAGGTATTACCCCTAATGTGGAGTAGAGACTTGTCCAGACAGCAGGTACAATACAAGGTAGCATGCAGAGGTCTGCGGCTGACAGGTATAGTCGCGGATGCACTGGAGAGATTCTACAACAGGCAGGTAACACGATCCAGGAGCAGAGGACTCCTTGGTTACCTCAGCAGAATGAGGACAAAGAACAGGCAAAGGAAGTAGGGTAGGGGTGCCTTAAATAGTGAGAGGCAATTAGTCAACCAATGAGAAGAGGGAGATGGTTTCAACAGTCCTCAGATCTGCACATGCGCAGATCCATAGCTAAGATGGTGGATGGCCCCGGCGCTGCATGGGCACTGGGAGAGCAGTGAGTGACTTAGATCTTGGCCTAGAGGAACCAGTGATCCGGTGAGTGCCACCGTACCACTTGTGTAGCTTGTGCACAACTCATTTTCATTCCTTTAATTCTCTCCTCATCCTTCTGCAAGAGAGCTTCCAGCCAGTACACTCCATCTTTTTTAAAAGCTCATCACAAATCTGCAGCCCAGCTAGTCAGAAAGACAGTCATGGGTGTGACATGATCAGGGACTAAAATATAAGTGAATTGTGTGTAATTTCTGTATGCAAGCAAAGCATTGGTCATTTTAAGATTGCTGTCATATGACCTGTCCATTTGCCACATCCAAGCACCCTGTGGTGGCCTGTGACCCATTGCTTACACTTAGAGAAACTGAACATCTCTTACAAAAGCCTGTAAGATAATACTTTGTGGAAAAAGCAAAGGTTCAAATACCAAGTCATGATGTGGTCTCTTAAGTTCTTATGTTTCATATTGGAAATCTATACATCAAAGCAATGATTTAAATATTTTATATTTGCGATGTCTACCATATATTTTCAGGACAAATGGATACATTAGATATATGGAAAATAAATGCTAGCCCATAGGGAAACTAGAGTAATCAGGTAGTTTCCTAAATCATGGACCTAATATGATCTGATGATTGAATGCACTACTATGATGTTTTGGATAAAATATTTTTTATTTCTAAGATTCCTAAATAGAAAGGTGCTGTGAATACAGGTCATAAAGCGTTTTTTAATCCACATTAGCATAGACACAAACCTCTTCCAGTGAGATCACAAGGAGTGGGATGGATGGGAGAGTGTTTAAAAAACATGAGACACTACTTATTTCCTGGATATTCATTTTTATATAAAGGATCTGTTCCATATTTCAGCCTGCTATGTCAAAAGATAGAAGAATTGTTCTGTTCCTTTATTTCTCTTTTATATTTTAAAAAACTTGTTTGAATAATTTTATATTACTGTGTCATTTTCAAAATACATTTTTTTATTGATTATTATACTCTATATAAATGAAAAATGAAAGACAGGACATTGATTTGTTTACGATAACTTATCAATTTAAATTAAGCTATAGTGTAGTATAAGACAGGAAAAAAACATCTGCAAAGTGTTAGCTTTGGAATCAAATCTTGGTGGTGGCAGTCAATAGTGAGTGTGGAGTAGAATACTATACTCTATGTGGTTTACCAGCTATAGTCCTATCTCCACCTTAAGATCTAGCCTTTGTTGTCTCAGTATTGCCATCTTCCACTAGAATGTATGCTCTCACAAACAGGACCCTCTCCATCCCAAGTGTGCACATTTTTCATCAGCTTTGAATGCATGATTTGTTTTTATGTATGATTTGTAATACCCTTTGTCCAGTCGTGTGGAGTTTTGTTGCACTATTCAAATAAACAATGATGATGATGATATGCTGATAGTGATATGCTGGTCAACGCTTCTTTAAAAAAAAAAAGAAAATAATGCAGAAATTTCTTAAATCAATGAAAGTAAGCAAGAATAGATCATTTTCACTTTAGGTTAAGCTGGTAGAGTTTTGTGAAAGTAATTAGATTTGCATTTAAAAGGTAAATTTTTTTGAATTCTGCAATATATTACAAATGTATTTTTGATGGTGATAAATTTTGTTTTTGTTCTTTTTTATATTTGAACTAGAGATGGTCACTGACCCCCGTGTTTTGGTTCTGGATTCGGTTTTGGATCTGGATTACCGTCGTGTTTTGGTTTTGGTTTTGCAAAACCGCCACTGCGTGTTTTGGTTTTGGTTTTGTTTGGTTTTGTTTTGCTATTTTGTTGGAAAATCAATGTTTTTGGGCCTAAAATAACCCAATTTAGTGCTCCAACTGTTTTAGAGATAAGTAATCTAATTGTTGAGGTAATAAATCATCCAAAAAAACAGTTTAATTCTTCGTCGGTAGGCCTTCATTTATTCTACACACAAAACAGATTGTCTTCCTCTCCATCTATGCATATTGGCAATGCAGCCATCGTCTTTGGATGTATATTACACCCTACACTTATAGTTAAATATGTAGAGAAATGGAAAAAGGCAGTTTGCTTTCTGTCTCTATAGGCCCCCCTCCCCTTGTTTAAGAAAACAAAAAATTCAGCCGTTATAGACTGTACAATATTACTTGACATGGAGAAAGCCAGTTTGGTTTCTGTCTCTCTAGGCCCCCCTCCACTTGTATAAAATACAAAAAAATTTAGCCGTTATAGACTGTACAATATTATGAGAAATGGACAAAGCCAGTTTGGGGTCACTCTGTCTATGACACCCTACCCTTAAGGATAAATTGCCCTAACAGCAGCCTTTCAAGATGGTACGTGATATGGAAATGCCACAAGTCCCTTTCCTCTTTGGGGGTAGATTGCACCCTACACTTACATAGAAAGTTTTAAAAAGATGTTATAGTCATCATCCTTAGCTTCATCCTCACCCTCATCAGTGTGTACGTCATCATCACAGACTATCAATTCATCGCCGCTTGAATCCGCCATTAGAGAACAGTCAGTGCTTGGATGTCTTGGATGGTGAAGGCCTTCCTCGTGGAAGATGTAGTTCATTTTTATAAACATCATTTTCTCCACATTTTTGGGAAGTAACCTTCTACGGCGATCACTGACTAAGTTCCCTGCTGTGCTGAACACTAGTTCAGAGTACACACTGGAGGGTGGGCAGCTTAGGTATTGCAAAGCAAGTATGTACATGGGTTTCCAGATGGCCTGCTTTTCTTCCCAGTAAGGAAAGGGACTGTCTGACATTTTCATATCAACTACCTCTTGAAAGTAATCCTCCACCATTCTTTGCATGTTTATACTCGTATTGGATGGAGTTATGGGCAAAGTGACACATTTTTTTGAAAAATCCTTCAAACCAGCCCAGATGTTAAATTGTTCTGGTCTACCCCCTGCGTCTTCCCTGCTTCTTTTTGGGAAATTTAATTTTTTACGAGCAGCAACAGCTTGAGAAAGTGAAGGAGGACACTTCGTCAAGCCGAGGCCCAGTTCAGCGGCCATGTTGCTGAGCAATAGCTCCTTGCAAAAGTTCACATCTCGCTCATTTACAAGTAAAGACTCAATGTAGGTTTTAAACCTTGGATCAAGCACAGTGGCCAAAACGTACTGATCCCAGTTCAAGATCTTAATAACTCGAGGATCATTGTGAAGCGAATTAAGTACTTGATCAACAAGGCCAACATACTTTGCTGAATTGCTTGCTTTCAGCTCTTCCTTCATTTTCTCAAGCTGCTTTTCCAATAGTCTGATTAAAGAAATGACTTGGCTCAAACTAGCAGAGTCTGCACTCACCTCACACGTCACAACTTCAAATGGTTTCAGCACCTTGCACAGCACTGAAAGGATTCCCCACTGTGCAAGAGTGAAATACATCCCCACTCCTTTCCCAATGTCATGGCTTGTGCAATATGCTTGGATGGCTTTGCGCTGTTCCTCCATCCTCTGAAGCATGTACAGGGTGGAATTCCACCTAGTTACCACCTCTTGCTTAAGTTGGTGGCAGGGCAAGTTAAACTGCTCTTGGAGCTGCTGTAATCTCCTACATGCTGTGGCTGAATACCTGAAATGGCCTGAAATTTTACGGGCCACCGAAAGCATCTCCTGCACCTCACGGTTATTTCGTAGGAAGCTCTGCACCACCAAGTTGATGGTGTGAGCAAAACAGGGAATGTGTTGGAAATCACCAAGCTGTAATGCTCGCACTATATTGTTGGCGTTATCAGAAATGACAAACCCTGGGGAGAGTCCAAATGGTATAAGCCATGCATCAATCACATCTCTCAGTTTGCGTAGCAAATTGTCAGCCGTATGCCTGTTAGTGAAGCCAGTGATACAAAGAGTGGCCTGCCTGTGACAAATGTTACGTAGTGGTGTACATGCTGCTGCTGTTCCTGCTGGTGAAGGTGAATGACCAACCCAGTGGGCTGTCAGTCATATAGTCTTTGGTTTGGCCACTTCCACTTGTCCACATATCTGTGGTTAAGTGAACAGTGGGCAGAATGGAATTTTTCAGCGCAATCTCTACATTTCTACACACTTTTTGGTATAGTTGTGGAATTGCTTTACGGGAGAAATGGTGTCGCAATGGAATTCTGTAACGCGGACACAAAACCTCAATTAACTGTGAAAAACCAGCTGCATTTATTGTGGAGATTGGACGCAGATCTAACACTAACATTGCAGCCATGGCGTCTGTGATTCGCTTGGCGACTGGGTGACTGCTGTCATATTTGCTTCCCCTCGCAAATGATTGTTTCACAGTTAATTGCTGAAATGTAGGACTGCTCATTTTCTTGACCTGCCTCTGGGATGAAGATTCACCCCCAGCAGCAGCAACAGCAGCAGCAGTGGGACTAACGCTTTATTCAGAGGAATCAATAATAGTGCAGGAGTCATCCAGCCTTAAGTGGGATGCCGAGCTAACTCCGAGCGCTACTGAGGATATTGATGAGGATGGTGTGGTGGGTGTATTTTGTAGCAGTCAGGATGTCGGTGAGCGGAGGGTCTTAGCTGATGAGGGAGTGCTTGTAATTTTTTGGGAAGAACTTTCAGCTTTTCCCAACACTTTTCCATGAACTCTCGTTAAATGCCGTAACATAGACGAGTTTCCAAGATGGTTAAGGTCCCTCCCTCGACTGACTGTGGCTTGACATACGCTACAAATGGCTATACATTTGTTGTCTGGATTTGGGTAGAAATAATTCCACACATAAGAAGTGGATTTTTTTGTTTTATGCCCATGACAATGGCCTTTTTCTTGTCACGTGCCAGAACTGCTGCCACTGGTGCAGGACTTACACAAACAACCTCATCCTCATCAACATCCTCATTAGCGCCCTTGTCGCCTACACAAATCTCCCCCTCATCCTCTTCTAATTCCAAAGTGGCATCCTCAATTTTGGTATCACCGGCTACACTCGGGCTATTAAGGCACACATCAGCAGAATGCTCACGATTAGACATCCCACTGTTGGATGGACTCTCCACAGGGATTGTTGTCATTTGTGAATCAGAGCAAACATTCTCCTCTAATGCCTTACTGTTATCTTGCAGCTCGGCTTTGACGCGTAACAGTAGTTGTGCACCAATTGTAGGCTGGGTAACTTTTTGGGATCTGCCACTAATAGTCAAAGGTGAAGGCCTCATTCTCTCTTTGTCACTGTGTGTGTAGAATGGCATGCTTGCAATTTTTTTTTTATCGTCACTTAACTTTTGCTCAGTTACACTTCTTATTCGCTTCAATACAGTAAATTTTTTTCTGGTTTTTGTTTTTTTGCACTAATTTGGAAACACTCTGTTGTTTGACAACGCCTTGGCCAGATGACATACTGGGAACACTAACATCAGGACTGGTGACAGAACCTGGTTGTTCATTCTGATCATATGTGGACTGCTTTGAATCCATTCTGAGCGCAAAGCCCTGAGGAGTGCAAAAAATTATTTGGTAGATACTGCTGACAGATATGACTTTTGACAGCCAGAAATATTTATGCACAATTATGGGGGACACCCCAAAAGCACTGAGGAGTGCAAAAAATTATTTGGTAGATACTGCTGACAGATATGACTTTTGACAGCCAGAAATATTTATGCACATTTATGGGGGACACCCCAAAAGCACTGAGGAGTGCTAACAATTAGTTGGATGATACTACTGACAGATATGACTTTTGACTGCCAGAAATATTTATGCACAATTATGGGGGACACCCCAAAAGCACTGAGGAGTGCTAACAATTAGTTGGTAGATACTGCTGACAGATATGACTTTTGACTGCCAGAAATATTTATGCACAATTATGGGGGACACCCCAAAAGCACTGAGTACTAACAATTAGTTGGTGGATACTGCTGACAGATATGACTTTTGACTCCCAGAAATATTTATGCACAATTATGGGGGACACCCCAAAAGCACTGAGGAGTGCAAAAAATTAGTTGGTAGATACTGCTGACAGATATGACTTTTGACAGCCAGAAATATTTATGCACTTATGGGGGACACCCCAAAAGCACTGAGGAGTGCTAAAAATTATTTAGTAGATACTGCTGACAGATATGACTTTTGACAGCCAGAAATATTTATGCACAATTATGGGGGACACCCCAAAAGCACTGAGGAGTGCTAACAATTAGTTGGTAGATGCTGCTGACAGATATGTCTTTTGACAGCCAGAAATATTTATGCACAATTATGGGGGACACCCCAAAAGCACTGGGGAGTGCCAAATATTAACAAAAAATAATAAACCTCTATCCTCCTCTCTTCTCTAGCGATTTTTGCTAGAGCAATTGCAAGAAGAATATTGGATTCTCTGTCCCTGCTCTAATCAGCCTGTGACTACACCCTGCTCTCTCCCTCTGTCAAATGGCGATGGATTGCTGTGGAGGCGTGTATTTATAATGTTGAAGTATCGCGAGAACCGAGCCCCGAGATCCGACGACGTCACGATGACGTTCGGCCTCGATTTGGATTCGGAACGGACGGGAGAGTACCGAGCTGCTCAGCTCGGTACTCGGATACCCAAAGTTCGGCTGGGTTCGGTTCTCGGGGAACCGGACCCGCCCATCTCTAATTTGAACTGAAAACACCTGTATACATTGTACTGCACATGTAAATGAAAGCTTTACAATCACTATCCTGCAACATTGCTTGTGTTACCTTTACTCTGCAAAATGAACTCAGCTCACTTCTTCCTTGTTTATTAGTGTTACACAGTGTTCACTCCTCACCCAGAATGTATTTCACATGATCCAACCCCACCAATTATTTTCTCTCTAATGCTGACACCTGTAACTGCTGAACAGCAATTTTCACAAAGCTTGAGAAGAGGAACATCATTCCAGGGCAGACAATATGTAAAACTGTTAATTGAGTAAATCAAATTAACACTAATTAATTAGGGGTGTGCATCGGCCACTTTTCGTGTTTTGGGTTTTGGGTTCTGATTAGCTTGAGGTTTTGGGTTCTGATTGGTTTTGCCAAAACACCCCACTAAAGGTTTTGGTTCTGATTTTGGGTTTTGGGTTCTGATTTTTTTGTAAAAAAGCGTAAAAAGTGCAAAAATCCATATTTTTTGTTTTTTTTCACTTCTACACTATTATTAACCTCAATAACATTCATTTCCACTAATTTCCAGTCTATTCTGAACACCTCACACCTCACAATATTGTTTTTAGTCCAAAAGGTTGCACCGAGATAGCTGGATGTCTAGACTAAGCGACACAAGTGTGTGGCACAAACACGTGGTCCATCTAGGAGTGGCACTGTAGTGGCAGACAGGATGGCAGTTTGCAAGAGTTTGCTAGAGGTGCAAGATGAAATTGTCCTTGGGCCCTCCCACCCACCCTGATGTTGTTGAAATAGGACATTCGCACTTTAACAAACCAATCAGGAACAGTGAACGTAGTTTAATCTCTGGTACTAATATTTCTGGACTGCAGGAACAGTGAACGTAGTTTAATCTCTGGTACTAATATTTCTGGACTGCAGGAACAGTGAACGTAGTTTAATCTCTGGTACTAATATTTCTGGACTGCAGGAACAGTGAACGTAGTTTAATCTCTGGTACTAATATTTCTGGACTGCAGGAACAGTGAACGTAGTTTAATCTCTGGTACTAATATTTCTGGACTGCAGGAACAGTGAACGTAGTTATATTTTCCAGTACTAATACTTCTGGACTGCAGGAACAGTGAACTTATTTATATATTGCAGTAGAAATTTTTTTATACTTTTTTTATAATTTTTTTTATATTTTTTTAAAATTATTTTTGTATAATTTTTTTATCTTTTTTTTAATAATTTTTTAATAATTTTAAAAGAACAATGGACTTAGCAGGACAGTGCACAGGACAAAGCACCACTGGACTCAGCAGGACAGAGCACAGGACAAAGTAACCACTGGATTCAGCAGGACAGAGTGACAGGACACAGACAGCACCACTAAAAAATCCAACCTCCATCTTCCCTGATCTGAGCCCGACTGAAGATGGCGGCAGCAAGCAGGGAATTTATACTATCCGAGTCTTGTGAGAATCCGATGGCGGGATTTGGAGCTCAGCCTCGGTTTCACTGATTCTCCCCACCAGAAATACCCGAACAGTGCTCGGATCGCCGTCGGATCCGCACTGTTCGGGTGCGCTCGGATTGCGATAATCCGAGCCCGCTCATCACTGTAATTAATAGCATTTTTACTTGGTATCATACAGCATAAACAGCTTTAGTAGAACCCTCCACACACAGTAGAACCCCACACACACCATACCCACTGGGACACCTATATGATAAAATATAATTTTGCCTTACTTCTGTAATGAAGCTAGAGTGTCACAAAGTATATCACTAATCAAATAGTGATTAAAATGTGATCATCTTTACTGATAAAACACAGATAAATAAGATTGTGGATTATTGCTGAAGAGGCAAATACAGATAGCACAAGGGAAACAGGTATGAGGATTGCACATAAATTGCATACTGTCTAGATACCTAAAGATAGCAATGTTATAGATAACAACACATGGCTGTCCACTAGTTATATGTATTTATGCATAATATGCATGCACAGGATGACATAGACAAGAACTTCCTGCACACCAGTAACAGGTATCAAGGTTGCAAATATACAGTATAACCAAGTCAGGATTCAAGGTTTGCAAATACACAGGACTGTCACATCCAGATCAAAGTTACATATGCACAGGATTGTCAGGTCAAAATCAAAGTTACAGATGCCCAACTTACCAGATCAGAATAAAGAACCTAAGATTAGCATATAAACAGGATCTCAGGCACTGTAACAGTGACACCATCAACTCATTCACAGGTTGCGACTGCTGAGAGAGAAAGGATTTTAAGAACCAGCCATAGGGGCAGTGCTGAGGAATGCAGCATAGTGACATTACTGCTGCATTGCTGGAAGAGCAAAGAACCAAAATACAGCAGTACCCCTGGTTAGAGTATGGTACTGCGGCAATGCATAAAAAACAGGACAGTTTTTGTGTTCCTAACTCCACCTACACCAGTCACAGTAAAATATAATTCTGAAAGCTTTCCTAAGGTTCTAGATTATAAAACATTATAGACAAACACGTCATCATTTTACTAGTGGATCTGAATTTTAATAATTAAAGTATATCTACACCCTCATCTGTTTCAAACACTTTTAGTGTGAGTAAACCACAGTGAGCTGAGAATTTTAGTCTAAACACCACAAGACACTTGCAATATACATTCCCAGGCATGCAGTATCTACCATCCCAGACCCTCCCATCATATAGGGTAACCCCTACAGTTTCTGGGAACAGTTGGATAAAGCCATACAATTAACCCGATACGTACTATTAAATTATCAGATTCTGAAAAAAAGAACAGAGGGGAATTACTGCTATAAAGAATAACAAATAACATAACTGGAGGGAAAGAAGCATAATCATAAGTGACTGCACTGTAAATACAGTATATAAAATGAATACATTTATAATTCGTGTTTCTCTGTAAGTCAAATGCAGAAGACTTGAAAGCGAAGAGGTGCTCTCAAAGGGTGTGTGTAAAATGTGAGGTCGGGAATATTGTGCCCTGTGTTACTAGATAACTTTGTCACTTGTAAAGGGAACTAAACAGCTTCAAAGGCCCCCTGGGGTGAGCTATGCCCTGGTACTGGAGTGGTTTTTGTTAGACAGATGGTAGGGAGCCGTTCTTAGCAAGAGTCTCACCCAAAGAGACATGAGCTATGTAAATACGTTCTGCGATATTGTATATAGGCAAATATAACTCCATTTTCAAATTTCCACTTGCGATCAACATAATTAGTGATAATCCAACAATTCATACATAGTATGATGAAGAGCGTCCCATACGTCGAATAACACAGGTTATGAGAGGAAATCAGCTACACTAATCCATGTGACCTCTCTATGTTTGGAATCTATAAATTGGTATATTTGTAATGGATTTATTAATAATAAAATTGGCTTTGTGTGACACTCCCAAGGAAAGATATGTTACTTTTTAGAATTGGGTATTAAACGGGGAAGAAATGGTGTGGAAAGCCTCCCCTAGGGACCAAATCCCTGGGAAAGGGGATAGGTGAAAAAGTGTTTTTAAAAAGCTGAAACCCCCTGCAAAAAATTGTCAGACTTTTGAGAAATCAATCAACATTGATAAGCACTCCATCTTCCAATGCAATTTCTCATGGCACAGATTATACAACTTGTATGTAAGTTTATACTCTGAAACTTTATCTTTTTATTTTATATGTTTTGCGGTATATTTATGTCACTAATTTACTATTTTATATTTTTGTAAGCACTGTCTTTTTTTGTATATTTAATTTAAAATTGAAAAAGTGCTATCCTTATTGCTATAAACAAATTCACTGCCTGGTTAGAAGAGGTTGATTGTTTAGCTTTAAATACCAGTGTAGGAAGTGTAAACTATTTTCAATATCTAAGCGCAGAGTGTGCGTAATTTGGTAATTAAGTCATAGGCATTCTGCGTGCCATATACGTAGATGGTGGCAGATGCAGAGACATGTGGAAGTGTGTGTCTGTGTTGGGAAAAGGACCAGTTAAGGGTAAAATAATTATTTATGGCTATTAGACTCACTTATGTTTCTATGCTCTTTGACAACATAGATATATGTTATCCATTCCTTACTCTTTTCAAGAACATTTAGAATTATCGGTTTGGTTACATTACTTTCATTCTTTCTTGTATATTAGATTTTATTTCAATTATTCATCAATTCATCATTGCAGTAGTGGCTCAACAGTTTGTCACTATGACCTCGTAATAAAAAACCTTGAGTTCAAGCCCCCGGACAAGCTATATATTTTTTTTTTTTCTTGAGTTCTTATCATTTAATTAATTTTGGTGTTAGATTTATTAACACGTATCTTTGTTATCATATAATGTGTGTCATAGTGTTAAAGTATATATCTTGTTGGTTGCTTTACTTCTATTTTTTATTATTATAGGGTTTTATTTTTTATTTAGTTATTTATATATATTAATATTTAATGAAGGTATCTTTTTTAAAATCTCTTCAACCTTTTAGTTAGGGGTTGATGTAGATATAATTTATGTAGCCCTCATATATATATATATATATATATATATATATATATATATATATGCATGTGTTTTCGACCAAATGTGTTTTCTATATGGCTTAACTACATAACAATGGTATAAACAATTAAGGAGAAATCTTAAAGAACCCCATTAAAGACATCCAAAGGAATTTGTGATTTTTTTAGACAAGTAGAAGAATGTAATTACTATCAGAAAGGATGAATATGATTATATGGCGATAGACAAATCACAGACTCCCTCTTTATATATCCTACCAAAGATCCATAAGGAAACACAAAACCCTCCAGGCAGACCAATAGTTTCTGGAGTAAATTCCGTGACCTCTTATTTATCTGCCCTCATTGATTTCCACCTACAACCATTGGTATCTTGTACAAAATCTTATCTAAAAGACACAACAGATGTTCTGAATAAACTTTCAGTTATAGAATGGGATTCAGATTGGACATTTGTCACAGCAGATATTACATCTCTGTATACCATAATTGAACATAGTTTTGGCTTAGAAGCCTCGAGATATTTTTTGGAGGCAAATGATGTTGAATCCAGTTTGATGAATTTTCTCCTGGAAGGAATGGCATTCATTCGGCAGAAAAATTATTTTTACTATGACAACCAGTTCTATCTTCAGCAGCTTGGAACAGCCATGGGTACCAGGTTTGCCCCAAGTTACGCCACTTTGCTTATGGCACATTGGGAAGACAGTGCCATATGGTGTATCACACAGTTTGTGGTGGACCTGGTATCTTGGTTTTGATTCATAGACGATATTTTTTTCATTTGGCGTGGCAGTACAGGGGAACTTGAAGAATTTTGTAGGTTTCTAAATTATAATCAATGCAATATCAGCCTTACTTTTGATATTAGCAATAGCAGTCTAAATTTCCTTGATCTGACCATCTATGTCAAGGCTAATACATTACAAACTAAACTTTATAAAAAAAAAAACAGATTCTAATTCTTTTATCCCTTTTACAAGTAAACATCCAAGATGGTTGAAGAATATCCCATATGGCCAGTTTGGCAGGTGTAGAAGGAAATTCACTGAAACCTCTGAATGTGAATCCCAAGTTGATATAATTGCAGATGATTTTCGTCATAAAAGCTATTCTGAATCCCTGATTAATAAGGCTAGAAATAGGGCCCTTGTATTAGACAGAAAATCATGTCTGGAAAAAAAAGCATCTCAAAATACCAATAATGAACACAGACAATGGTCTTTCATTACAAGATTTAACAATCAACAAAAGGAAGTTGAACGTATCATTCATAGACACTCAGGGCCGGATTAACCCTAGGGCTAACTGGGCTACAGCTCAGGGGCCTCGGCATCTAGGGGGCCCTTGAAAATGCTCAGCAGCATTATTGATCGGTCGGGGGCGCGATCAGTGCTGCTGAGCACTTTCACTGCGGTCCTTCCCTGGCGCGCTGTAGTCTCCTTACTGAGGAGATCTCCTCAGTAAAGAGCATATAGCGCACCGGGGAAGGACTGCAATGCCAGGAGAAGGAGGTAAGTGCCTTGGGGGCGGGGCGGCGCGGCTCGGCTCACCGGGGTAGGGGGGAGGGGGCAGCTCGGATCACGGGGAGGCCCCTGGGCTAAGGGGGCCTCCATTCCCTTAAACCAGTCCTGTAGACAATGGGGGCTGTTGAAAAAAGATAACATTATTAGGGAGATGCTCCCAGAATGACCTAACTTCATCTATAGGAAAGCAAATAATTTGAAGGCTAAACTGGTGAAAAGTGCTTTATCGGAAAAGGCAAAAGGAATTCGCTCAAAAGGCTTCCATAGATGTGGAGTCTGTGTCATTTGTAGAAATACCTATAACAAGAAAACCCTAAGTTAGATTACAACTTTCCAGATAGGTGAAAATAACTACACTATTGATGAATGTGATACTTGTCACACAAAGAATGTAATATATTTACTCAAGTGTGAAATGTAATAAATGTTATGTGGGGCGAACCTCCCTCCCTTTAAAGACAAGAATGTCTGAACATCTGCATAATATTAAGAAAGGATTCTCAAGTCATCCTTAGTCTCAACATTTTGCAGAAAATCATATGTGCTCAATTAAGGGAATTGTTGAATTATTGGGTATTACCAAGGTAACCCCTAATTGGAAATATAGTGATATTGCCACTAGGCTAAAAAAGAAATGTACTGGATACATAAATTACAAACTCTTGTTCCTAATGGGTTAAATGTCGATTTTGAGCTACATTGGTTTTTATAATACATCATTTCCATAATATATTATGATCATTACCATTGTTATCTTTAACCATCTATACAATCTACCCTTGGTCAATATATATGATTTGTGAGTTTTATTTTAGCATATTCTGGGTCTAATATGTAATTTGATTTTTTGCATAGTACTAAATTAAAAGGGATTATATTCTATTTTGTACACCATAATAGCCTGTTACTTGATAGGTTGGAAAAAGCCATATCAAATTTTTCCCCATTTTTTTTTAAAAGGGAGTTTTTTATTTATGCCTCAGATCGATTAACATAATTTAGAGGTCTTTTATTCCCATAGATCACATGATCGTAGTTCCTTCAGATCTATAGTAGTGTTGTGCGCGAATAGCAGTCTCTAAGAATGTCACGTTCATGTTATCAGACTAATCACATGATCAGACAGACATCAGGTTAGAACTATGGAAAATATCTGAGTGATGGCTAAGTCACATGACTAGATGTAGTCACCAGCAATCACATTAGTAGAGAAAACATCTCGAGTAAGTAACATAGTATTAGGATAATATAGCGTCTTGGGAATAAATAATAAGATGTTATTCAAGTTTTTGACAACTAATATTCAGTAGATGGAATTCTAAAGTCAGCTTAACATTAACCCTAATGATACTTGGCTATCATGTGACCTCGGTCTTGAGAGAGGAAACATCTATAACTTTTTTGAATGAATATACCTTATGTGGATTGTATTTTAACATGTTTGATGTAATATTCTTTAAACAAATGTAATATTGTATTTATCGCTGTCAGAGAAAGATCAGGTGACAGAAACCAGTCACATGACTGAATGTTTTTACTATAAATACTGCTTCTAATGGAACAGTCACACATGCCTTGATATAGACCTGCCTTGAAGGTCAAAACGCGTCAGCTTTATCCAGCCTTGTACCAACCGCCTTGCCTTACCAGAAGTTTCTACTATATCCAGTGAATCTTCTGTAAATAAAGAACTTTATTATGAGCCCTTTCCATCGGCCAAATTCAGTAGTCGGCCATTACCTGGCATAATTGGAGTGTTAATTTACATTGTTATTTGAGACATTGCTATTTAAGATATTTGTATGTATTTCTAACTTTTGGGATATTGATATGAGATACTTAGGTATTTCTAATATTGTTTTATACTGTTTTTAATAGATCTTGCGAAGGTAATGCATTATTGCATTTTTTCTGTTTTTTTCCACATAGATGTCTATCAACATGAGTTGTGCTTGAATGACATTTATATTGCAAAGAAGAACTTGCCCATCTTTGTGTGGATTGGATAAAGAACTCATAAATCATTGGATTTATTTATTATATTTGGGATTTATGTGATGATAGTCCCACAATTCCTTGGTATAGGTACCGCCTTATGATGTCTATCCTCCTTTTTGTATAATTAAGGAGTTAAAACAACAGGTGTAGGCGTTGATTCAAAGTGAACACTACTATAAATGGATAGTTAGAGGAAGGTGGAGTATCTTTGATAAAGTCAGATGCACTACCGACAAAATGTGTCAATCTTTCCACATCCATTATTGGCAAAACATACTATTGGTTCTGCTAAGGACTGGATTTTCTTTTGAGCTTCTCATTACATCTATAAGTCCATAATTTGGATGCATTTGTTCCCGGTGCAGTTTATGGTATAGCTACCCAAATTGTGGATATCACCTTTGGCTGCGCAGATTCCATCAAGGGGAGATCCTCCCTGACAGCCACCACACTTTATTGGGTGAGACCAAATTTGAATTACTTCTACAGAACGAGCTCACCATCAAGTGACTAGCATCGCGGGTATTTCTTTTGGCTGTGCAAAAACTAGAAAGGGAAGTACCTTTTCTCCTTGACAGCCACCACGTATATTTTTTGAAATCAAACTATATTTACAATCACAGAATGAGGCAATTATATATATCAGAAGTACATCTCTCAAACTTATTTTAACCAAATAGGACTTTTTTTTTATCATTGATCACCACATACTACAGTACTTGCAGATTTTGCACACTTAGTGGACTGACCACCCACTTTGAGTTTAATCAACCATTCCAAACTAGTGTTGTGTAAGAAGCCGAGATATATACGCATTTATCGGATATTATGATATATAATTTATCCTTAGCGGTCTGTTGTTATATGTAGTGTTTATTTACACATGTATTCTTGATATTTTTTCAATCGTCTATATTTGACTTTGTTTTGCATTTTTATTTGTATATTCTATTGTGATAATAAATTATTTTAGAATTCATACAAGTATCCTGCCACAATTTCTACATTATATATTTTTTGAAGCACCTTTCCAATTCTTTATCACAATTTTGGAATAGAGAAAGAAGCTGGGATAATATTAGACTTTAATGCAGGATAAATCGATATCATATACTGTGCTCCAAATGGTTACAAGTACAGAAGGCATTGTTCAAAAGTTCAGTTCAAAAGTTGGACCTCAGTAATAGGATGTCGGACTGGACAGGGTGCAGGAGGGGAGTTAGAAGCTGTGCAGGTAATGCAGGTAACCAGGCTTGAGTTGGACTAGAGACAGGAAATACAGACAATATGCTGATAATGAACCAGTGCAGGTAACATGACTGAAATAGACTGAAATATCAGTCAGGAAGTTCAGCAGCAGGCTCAGAGGTTGCAGCGTTGCCAACAAATAATGACTTTGTAAAGTCAATACAAAATGCCTCATTTAAAGGGTAGCCATTAGAAATAATCATAGGCAGCTGCAGAGTTGTTAGCAAAGACTGAGCATGTTTAGGGACCTGGAAGTAAAACTGACAGTTTTGAAAATATGCATTGAGCAAGTTCAAGGAACAGAAAGATTATCTCTTTTTAATAGTACAGGATCATAACACAACCTGTCTTCCCCTGGCCTCTCCCCTTCTGTACTATGTCATGAATAAACAATCTCTTGGCAATCTCCACACGAATGTCCCAACACTACCTAGCTTAGAAGACCAAACTGAGCTTATATTTTCTCCTCCCTTCAAATCTCCCTCACCATCAAAAACACCTCAATTTCCTCAGTCAGCCAAGCCCACAATCTTATTGTCATAATGGACTCTGACCTCTGCTTCATACTTCACATCCAGTCTCTTCCAGCCCTGTTGCCAACAGCATAGTAATATGGCCTTTTCTTACCCAGGATACTACCAAAACTCTTATCCACTCTCTCATCATCTCCTGCCTTGACTACTGCAACCTCCTCCTATCAGGTATTCTCCTCATCCATTTATCCTCCCCTCGATCCATCTTAAATGACACAGCAACACTGATCTTCCTGCTGCTCCACATCTGTTGCACCACTATGCAAATCCATACACCGTCTCCCCAATTCAAATTGCAAAGCCCTCAACGATACCATCCATTCATACATCTCAAATCTCACATCAATCTCCCACTTTCCCTTTTAGATATTCTTTTGATATGAATTTTACCTTATCTATGATAATCATCTCTCATCCCCAGCTACACCATTTTTTCCGTGCCGCTACTCACTTGTGTAATTCCTTAACATGCCCGGTCTGACTCTCTAAAACACTTTATCATTTTAAACACTATATTAGCGGCCGAATCCCCTGTCATATGATGCCGCCGCCTGTGTGCCCCCCGGCCATCCCTCTCCCAGCCCGCGCCTGTTCAGCTGTACCAACATACAATTAGAATGTAAGCTCTCTCATGAGTAGGACCCATCCTACCCTTTATTTTCATGTCTGTACTTATTGTCTTCCTGATATGCCCCTGATTTATGTATGTCCTGTATTCCCCTTTGTTTAGTGCTTCATACCTCTGTAGTGCCTAATAAATAAAAATATTTCCATTAGTAATAATAAATGTTTATGCGTAATGTTGAATTTAATTTCTTAGACCTGGATAGAGAGAACAGGGGAGAACAGATAACCCTTTTAAGAGGCACATTTCTTGCAGATGGAGGAGACAAGAATATGAAATGAGGATGATTGCAGCACTATCTAGCCCCTTATGATTGTCTGATTTTGTTTGACTCCTCCAGCTGATAATACTTAAATCATTAATTGCTATATTAGTAGTATAGTCTATTTGCATAATTAGCATTTAAATTTTGACTATTGCATGAAAAATATTTACTATTTCATTTTTACACATTTTCAGCACAAATTGCTGAAAAAGTTAATTCTGGCTATGATAGAAAGGTGTCAGAACACACACTGCATCACAGCTTGCTGTAAATGGGGCTGCATAGACACAGACCACTCATGGTTCCCATGCTGAACCCTGTCACCGCTGAAACTCCCTACAATATGCATATGAGCACCAGAACTGGACCATGGAGCAATGAAAGAAGGTAGCCTGGTCTGATGAATCATGTTTTCTGTTACATCATATGGATGGCTGGGTTTGTGTGTGTCACTAACTTGGGGAAAAGATAGCACCAGGATGCACTGTGGAAAGAAAGCAAGTTGTAAGAGGCAATATAATGCTCTGGGCATTGTTCTGCTGGAAAACCTTGAATACTGCCATTCGTGTGGATGTTACTTTGACCCATCCCACCTACCTTAACATTGTTGCCGTTCAGGTACACCCCTTCATGGCAACAATAATCCCTGATGGAAGAGGCCTCTTTCAGCAGGATAATGTTCCCTGCCATATTGCAAATATTGTTCTAGAATGGTTTGAGGAACATGACAAAGTCTTGACTTGGCCTCCAAATTCCCAAGATCTCAATCTGATCAAGCATCTGTCGGATGTGCTGGTAAAACAAGTTTGAGCCATGGAGGCCCCACCTCACAACTTACAGGATCTGCTGTTAACATCTTGGTGCCAGATACCACAGGACACCTTCAGAGGTCTTGTGGAATCCATGGCTCGAAAGGTCAGAGCTGCTTTGGCGACATGGGGGAAACTATACAATATTAGGTTTTAATGTATATATACATTAGTTTAAAGCAAGGGTGGTTATACAGGGGGGTATATAATAGAATTAACACATTTTAATGCACATTTTTGCAGATAATACTCTTGCTATAAATGAAAGGGGGGATTAAGACAAGGGAAAATAACTCACACAGTGTTATGGCCACCAGTGCGCCATAAACTTGTAGAGCTAGGAGAAGAGGTCTTCACCTATAGCAGCCGCCTTTTCCGTAGACTGGTAATGCTCACAGGTACTCGGATGCCCCCAGGACTTACACTCAACATAGTACAAGTTTATGGTCACACGGCAGCACACAGGTACAGGAGGTAATACACGGAGTAGGGACTGGCCAGAGATCCACGGACTGGACAGTGATGGTAATGTCCGATTGGCCAGACAGCACCAGCAGAGATGTCTAGGTACAAGCAGGGTCAGGGCCACAGGCAAGGTTCAGAGTTCGGGTACAGGCAGAAGGTCAGGGTCCGGGTACAGGCAGAAGATCGGGATCACAGGCAATGGTTCAAAGTCCGGGTGCAGGCAGAGGGTCAGGGGCACAGGCAAAGCTCAGAGTCCAGGAACAAGCAGGGGTCATACACAGAAAAGGCAATCCAAGGTTTAACACTAATGTAGCACAGGAGCAGGTAGCAGACTGGAGTAGAACGCTATAACCGACAGTGAGGCTCAGTCGTCACTGCCTTAAATAATACAAAGGACCAATCAGGGAAAAGCCCTGCAAGTGCTCCCAGCAATAACATAATAAATTACAGGTACCTCAGCCAATGGAAGAGAAGGGTGAGAGCAGCGTATAACTAATCAGCCCTAATTGGCTGATCCCTAACAGCCCTGCACACGCGCGCCCGGATGTTTGACAGCTGGAGAATCTGAAGAGTCCAGGTTGTTGCCCAGACAATCGGGGCGAGGCAGCCGGTAGAAACGTCCCAGTAATCGTGGAGACAGCCGGGACACCACCAACAGGCAGCAGAGAGTCGCGGCGGGCATGCTGACTCACAGATAGTTATATTTGTCTTTTTCTGATACCACCTGACTATGGAATTCATTTCAGAACATATGTCATTCATATTCACATTCAACAGCCTCTCAGGTCTTCACCAAGAACTTCCGCAAGGCAGGATGGGCTTGGCTGCTAAGAAACTGCAGGTCGCGGCCCATACTAACCCTCCAGACATGAGAGACAGGTAGACAAGCAGCAATATAATACTGGAAAGCTACCTGTAGTCGAAGTCAGATGTACAACGGAGATTTCTTCAAGGAGTAGTGAGGTACAGCCGGGTCTGGTGCACAATAGCAGATGTCCGTCAAGCCAAAGGAAGATCCAAATAGAATAATGAGGTCCAAGCCGGGTCTGGTACACAGGGGCAGATGACAGTCGAGCCGAGGGAAGTCCAGCAGAATAATGAGGTCCGAGCCGGATTTAGTACACAGCAGCAGATGACAGCCGTGCCAAGGAGGGTACAATTGGATAGTCTGTTCCAAGCCGGGTCTGGTACAATAGGGAAATCACAGGAGATGCAGGGAGAATTACAGGGAGCAGGTACACAGAGCCAGGAGTCAGGTGTGTAACCTGTTGCTCTGACACAGGGTGTCTGTCAGAGCGTGATTTATATACAGAGGACAGGCAGAGTTTTGAATTCTCCGCCGGGATTCACATGATCGGCGCTGCCGCAAACTAGAAGTGACAGTTGGCCAACTGCGCGAGGATCGTGGAGCGGGTAAGTAATACAATATAGGCATGTTAATCTTACTGAATATTGGAATGGGATTATTACTGTATTACACCAGTTGTCTCTTGTTGCATTCTGGAATGGAGTAGTTTCTGTATATTAGACAAGGAACTGTGGTATATACTGGGTATTTGGGACTGGGCAACCTGCTGTATTAGTGATGGCAGGGATTACATTTCCCCATTGATCACAATTACTTATATATTCATTTGACTTTGTACAGTAAAAACATGACCACTACTTGGCAATGATTTACTAGACACTATGCACCATCAACATCTATTTATATATCTCCACTAATTTCGCAGCACTGTACAGAGAACTCATTCACATCAGTCCCTGCCCCTTTAGAGCTTGCATTCTAAATCCCCTAACACACACACACAAACCGAGAGAGACTAAGAGCAATTTAATAACAGCCAATTACCCTACCAGTATGTTTTTGGAGTGTGGGAGGAAACTGGAGCACCCGAAGGAAACCCCCGCAAACACGGGGGGAACATACAAACTCCACACAGTTAAGGCCATAGTCAGGAAGCAAACTAATGATCCAAGTGCTGTGATGCAGAAGTGCTAACCACTAAGCCACCATGCTTAACATCTTCACCCATATTGTGATATACATTTTACAAATTGTGGGATACTGTGTATGACACAAGTATAGGCAGCTGCCTACTGTAACCAGTAAGTATAGGTTTATTGTCTCATATTAGAAATCATTGTATAAAGTTACAATCTCCCCTTGCCACATCCAGCACTCCACAGCAACATTATCCTCCTGACACTCCCCCTATTATTTTAAAACATGTGCTCATCTCTTCTATTCTCAAGAAACCATCTATCTATTGACCCTATATTTATCTCCAACTACCACACAATTTGTCTAATCTCCTTTGCTTCCATACCATTTGAGTAGCTTGTGCAAAACTTATCTGCAAGAGGGCTTCCAGCCAGTACACTCCACCTAAAACGCCCTCACTAAAGTCTTTATTATCCTTTATTTTTAAAATCTCATCATAACTCTCCAGCACCACATAGTCAGAACAAAAATCATGGTTATGACATCATCGGGAACTAAAATGCAAATAGTGAATTGTGTGCAAGCAAAGCAGGGGTTAATTTAAGTTTGATGACATATAACCTGTCCATTTGTCACGTATAAGCACTGACCACCACCCTGTGGTGGCCTGTGGCCTGTCCTAAAGTAGTTGTTGAAATTTAGAGAGACTGAACGTCTCTCCAAACAGTCTACAATGTAAGTGTGGTCTCTTGGAAATGTATACATTAAAGCAATATTTTTCATAATTTATATTTGGGATGTCTACCATATATTTTTAGAATCAGGGCAAATGGGTGCATTAAATATGTGAAACTTAAATGCTAACTCATACAGAAACTATAGTAATCAAGTAGCTCCCTAAATCATGGACGATTTCAAATATTCCTAAATAAGTGTTATACAGGTCAAAAAACAACTGTACAGCCAAATTAGCATAGAAAAATACCTTTCCCAGTGACGTCACAAGGAGTGAGGTGCTTGGGAGAATGTTTAAATAGCTGTTCCATTGTGCATTTCTTGGGTATCAAATTTATTATGGATCTATGCAATATTTCAGCTAGCCCCAGCAACAGATAGAAGTACTTTTCTGTTCCTGTATTTCTACTTTATATTTTAAGAAGCTTGTTTGCATAATTGTATATTACTGTGTGTCATTATATTATAACTTTTTAAACCTTAAGTATTGTGACATATTAAACTCCATTTAATAATCTTCTCTCTTTCAGTTCTTAAGAGATTCATGTGCTAGATAGCTTGGTTATTAGAAACAATAACTGATCAATTTAAATTAAGTTGTAGAGGAATATAAGTCAGGAAAAAAGAACTTCTGCTAAGTGTTAGGCTTGGAAACAAATATTGCTGGTGACTTTTACTAGTGAGTGTACAGTATACTACACCAAATTATTTTTTTTTACCAGCTACAATACCATCTCCACCTTGAGTCCCAGCTCTTATTGTCTCAGCATTGACGTCTCCCACTAGAATGCATACTTTCACAAACAGAGCCCTCTGTATCCCAAGAGAGCACATTTTTTCCAACTTTGTATGCATCTATTCTGATTTTATATATGATTTGTTTTATGTATGATTTGTAATACCCTTTGTCTAGTCCTGTGGAGGTTTGTTGCACTTTTCAAATAAACAATGATTTTGATAATATGCAGACAGTGATACGCTTGTTACTGCTTCTTTAAAAAAAGAAAGTAATGCTGCAATTGCTTAAACACATGAAAGTAAGCAAGAGCAGATTATTTTCACTCTGGGTTAAGCTGGTAGAATTTTGTGAAATAATTTGATTTACATTAAGAAGTTTTTTGAATTCCGTATTATATTACGGATTTATTTTTGATGGTAACAAACTTTGCTTTTGTTCTTATTTATATTAAATTTATAACACATGTATACTTTGTACTGCACATGTAAATAAAAGCTTTACAATCACTGTCCTGCAACATTGCTTGTGTCACCTTTACTCAGCAAAAATAACTCAGCTCACCATTTCCCTCTTTATTAGTGTTACACAATCTTCACTTCTCACCCAGAATGTATTTCTCAGGATCCAGCCCCATCAATTATCTTCTTACTAGTCCAGGGGTCTCTCCATCTGCGGCTGTTCTGTACTGCACCCCCCATAGATCTTGTTTATTAAATTTTTTTATATATACGGTTTGTGTACACTTAACAAAGCTCAGGTCAATTTCTTCTTGCTTATTGTAAAGACAGTTGTGTTCTTTGATGGTGTTGTTTGATTTTTTGATCTTGGTGTAAATTGAGTTGGTGGAGCGGTCACCCTATGATTTTAACTTTCTATTCTTCATATTTTTTGGACTTTATGTTGTACTTTTATTAGGGTATACCACCCCTAATTCCCTAAATTGGTTTTGATCTGGGTAACGCACCTTGTTTACATTTGTTTGCACACTTGTTGTAAGTGCTGAATAAAACATATCCATCACCTTCCCTGTTTTGTTCTCACAATCAACTTGGTGGTACAGAGCTTTTTGAAAAATGACAGGGATGTGCAGGAGATGCTGTCTGTGGCCCAAAAAAATTTGGGATATTTTCAGCATTTCTGCAACAGCATATAGGAAATTGCTAGGATCAAACAGTTATCAACATCTTGAAATTGGATCAATACATTTTGCCGACTATGCTTGATCATAGGTTTAAGAGCTATGTCACAAGTTATGCAATGAGCTACTTGTGAGGAAGTTTTCACAGCTGAAGTGGTACCTGACATGACGGCATCCCCTCCTTCAGTTTCTCAGGCAACTGCTGCTAGTAAAAAAAATAAGCTTTTCCAAGAGACCCAGGGCTGATGCAGATGATTCAGCAGAACATTTTGACATCTGGAGGTAAATGTATCAAGGTCCAATTTTTTTCAGCGTTTTAAAATCGCGACAAATCGCGGATGTTAACCTGCAATTTTAGTCCAAAAGTTATCAAATGTATTAAGCTGCGATTTTCACCTTGAACAAAATCGCTGGTCATCTCTGGTGATTTGCTGCGATGTCAAACACTCCCGTGTTTAGCTAACTCTCCTGTGTTGTCCTTATCTAGCTGTGAGATTAGTAAACACATCACTGTTACACAGGCCCTGTCTATACAGCCGGAGGTCCGGCAACTATCAACACTGTAAAAAATAGATCAAAGTTAAAAAAAAAAGCGTGGGGTCCCCCCTCTATTCACTAATAACCCTAGTGCTGCAGCCTACTGCTGGTTACGTGAAAATTGGGGAAAAAGTTTGCGTGGAGTCCCCCCGATTTTCACATAACCTGCACTAGGCAAACCTGCCGGGGTGGGTGGCACTATAGCAGGGGGACACGCGGCAGGGGTCCCCCTGCCATAATGACAACCAACCCCAGGCTGTTCAGCGCTGTCGTAGGAAACCCCTAATACTATAAATAGTCCTAGCGCATAAACTAAGTTAATTGCTTATCGGAGCTCCTACACTGTAAAAGCTGTTTGCGGCGGCTTTCATCTTTTTTTATTTTTTCCAAGCAAGCATGTTCCGGAGTGGATATTACAAATATGGGGCCCTCCTGGCTGAAGAGAAGACAGTGATGTGTTTACTGAACACGCTGCTAGAATGCAGCATGTTGTATCTGGCGTGTTTTAAAGCAAACTCGGGAGAGTTTTCAAAATCGCAGCCTGATACATTTGAGACTTGTATAACTAGAGTGGCAAACAGTCGGGAGTTTGATCTCTATCGATTTTAGAAACAGCGATTTTGACAGAAACACAACTCTGGCGATTTTACATGAAATCTCAGGTTCATACATCTGCGAGTTTCAACTCTCCCAAGAAAATGGTTGGATTTGCAAAATCGCACCTTGATACATTTACCCCCAGGTCTGGTCTAAAAGAATTGCCCAAAAATCGACCGGCATAGGAGGATACTTCCTAAATATGAGGAAAAGATGATGTTCATCAAAATGAACTACAAATTTCACGAGAAAGGCCTTTACTAGCAATTACATCAAAGTACAGAGACTTCTGTAATGGTGGATTCCACTGGGGATGAATTAGTATTGTGTGAGCATGATGTACACACTGATGAGGGTGAGGATGATGACAGTGTAGATTGCAGGTTCTAGGATCTAGCTGAGAGAAGGAAGCTAGCTGATGCTGGAAAGTTCACCTTTATTAAATATGTGTTTTTTGTCTTTAAAAAGGTAAAAGCTTTCTTTCTACATTTTTGTTTTTGACATTTATGTTACAGAGACTTTTGTACTGGTGGATTCCTGCGGGTATGAATTAATATTGTGTTAGGATGATGTACACACTGATGAGGGTGAGGATGAGGCTGAAGATGATGACAACAACATCTTGCCACTGTAGAGTTCATTGGCAGCACTCTTAGCTTAGCTATCTTAAGCCCATTGTTAGCTTGTTATGTGGGGACCCAAACAAACCAAGCACTTCAGCCACAAAAGTGGCACTCCTTGTCGCTGAAGTGCTTGGCTTGTTAAACTGTGCATGTCCTTTTTAAGATCCAACATAAGGGTAGGTGGGTGAGCCCGAGGACAATTCCATCTTGCACCACTTTTCCTTTCAGCTACCGCTGTGTACTAATGTTACCTACATGTGCTATAAGTGCTGAAGTTTGTTTTCAATCATCATTCAATTGCTTCTCTCTCGTACGTGTGACCACATTCTTTATATTTCACTGTGTTCAGGCCTTCTCTGTATTATTCTTCTGATGCGCAGTGCATATCTCATGTACAAGGTCTCTTAAATCTGGGATCTCATCCGGTTGGTCACATTTTCACTTAAGTATGGTCTGCTCAACTGCATCTATATATTGATTTAAATCTCTGTTCAAAGCAGCGTATCCCAATTGACGGATTACATGCTGCCCATATTTTCCGTGTCACCGTCTGTCTGAAGCAGATCTAATGCCACTCCAGTTGTAATATGCATTTCTGTGTCTACATAAAGTTGGCAATTCTTCAGCGATTATTGGGAGGTATACACAGATGAGAAGGAGATTAAAGATGCAGCACGAGCAGACATGGTTTAATTATGTAGAGTTCATTGACAGCACTTTTGGGCTTAAGGCAGCTAAGCTAATGGTAGCTTGTTTTGTGGGGGCCCAAACAAAGCCAGCACTTCAGCCACAAAAGTGGCACTCCTTGTTGCTGGAGTGTTTGGTTTGTTAAACTGTACATGTCCTTTTTAATATCTTACATGAGGGTGGGTGGGGCCCGGATAAGTGGGGCCCAAGGACAATTCCATCTTGTGGGTGGGGTGGGGCCCAAGGACAATTCCATCTTTCACCACTTTACTTTTTTTTCTGCCACTGCTGTGTGGCAATGTTTCCTAGATGTGCTATGAACTGCAGTGTGTATGTGTCGTTACTTTGTCGCTTAGCATCCAGTCAGCTTGCAATTTTTCTAAAAATATAGATCCAAAACCAAAACACGTGAGGGCGGTTTAGCCAAAACAGAAACCAACACGGGGGTCAGTGAACATCTCTAAAATATAAATATATATATATATATATATATATATAATCATCAATTCTTCAATGAACATGCCAGCATTAGCAAGCCAAAATTCCAAAAAGTTTATTAGAAATATGAAAAATCATAGAAAAGTCCAGGAATACAAGAAAAACCCAGAAAAATTCAAAAGAAGAAAAAATTATATTTCCTGCCATTTCTTCTATATTTTCATTTCCATGTCATTTTAATGATTTAGTTTAACTCTAAGAATTTCTTATATAACTTATATAACTAGCATTGATATGTGTTGTAGTATTATTATTTCTTTATTTTATATATATTTCTTAATCTCTATTTTTGAACTCTCATCAATTGTGGTTAAAATTTAATATTACTTTACTACATGTTAGAAATTATACTTTTATTATAATTTCATTTATAACTTGATTAGTGTGGATACAAGTTTAACAGTACTGAATTATATCACCTTCGATATCTATGCTTTTGTCCTACTATGCAGACATCCTTCTTTATAATCACTATTCTAACACAGTGCAAACTGTATTGCATGATGAGTGATAATCTTCAAGTTTTACACATGTTGTTGTTTGATTTGTGTTAATATTTAGTTTCTACAACACATTGGAAATGCCTCTCCATGTATGCTCATTATTTTAATATACAGTAGCTAACAGAATTCTTACATATTTATCCTTGCTGTAAGGGTGAGAGAGAACCTCTAAAGCAGCTATTATACAATAAAAATGCCATCCTAACATCTATTGAAAGAGTTATAAAATTATTTCCATTTCATTACTGTATAACTTAGACTATGCAGAAAGTAAATCTTTGATCACTTTTGTGAGAGCAGATTCAGTGGAATGTTGGGGATAGGAGCCTGATTGCAGAGAGTCAAAAATGGAGTAAGAGGACAGAAACTGAGACCGTTTGTATGCTAATCGCTCAAGTAGTTTGGAGGCAGAGGGGAGGAGTTGGAGAGATAGGCTGGATCGAGAGATGGTTTCTTTAGAATTGGTGAGATGAGCGCATGTTTAAAGGAGGATGGAAATGTGCCAGTGGAGAGAGACAGGTTGAAGATGTGAGTTAGAGGTGGGAATGCAGTGGAAGAGAAGGAGCGGAGAAGGAGCGGAGAAGTTGGGAGGGAACAGGATCGAGGGGACAGGTTGTAGGGTGAAAGGATGAGATGTGTGCAGAGACTTGGTATTTGGTATTACTGGAGAAAATGAATTAAGGGTGGATTTGGGCGTGAAAGTGAAGGTGGGTAGAGTGGGTGGAGTGTGTGAAATTTGGCATGAGGAAATATCTTATCGAATAGTGTTTTTCTTTGAAATAGGTGGCAAAATCATGTAAGTAAATGTGTTTGATGGCTTTGCACATTCCAGTGTGAAAAGATAAGTGGGTCACCTGGGACATCTTCAAATGGCTCCTACTGTGAGACAGCCTGGCTTGGGAGGGAGTTTTGGACACTTGAATAGACTGTGTGGGGCCGTTCCCAGCTGGAGATCCTTGCAGGCAGCATGTGAAAGCCTATACAGGTATATAGAAATATGACCTTCAAAGGAAAATTTTGTCATAGTTCATATTTTGGGAAATCTGGATGTTCATCCATACTGAGGAGCAGAAATCACACCAGGGTTGTGAATGACAGGTACGTGTGGTGTATGTGAACAGCTAAAATAACAGATCTTTGAAAAAGATATGTCACATTTTCATAATTCCATCATGTTTGGTATTTAAATGTTCGGGAGCTTATGACCGGTTTATTGAAGGTTATTTCTCTGGGAAATATCTGTGAGGAATTGCCCACAGGTCAAGACTTTGGGAATATTTGTGAGCAAAGTAAAATGACACCCAGGGGACATCCCTGCCCCCTATTAGCATTAAACACTGCCTCTGTGAAGACAATCCCATTTTATTTTGCCTAAAGAAAATACAAACTGTCAGACTTTTTGGGAAATCAATTCACATTGATAAGCTGTCCATCTTCTTTCAAGTCAAATTTCCCTTTGCCAGAATGCAATTCATGTAAGTGCAAATCTGAAGGTAAGCACGGTGGCTTAGTGGTTAGCACTTCTGCCTCACAACTCTGGGGTCATGAGTTCAATTCCCAACCATGGCCTTATCTGTGCAGAGTTTGTATGTTCTCCTTGTGTTTGCGCGGGTTTCCTCCGGGTGCTCCAGTTTCCTCCCACACTCCAAAAAAAAACATACTGGTAGGTTAATTGGCTGCTATTAAAATTTACCCTAGTCTGTCTGTGTGTGTGTATATTAGGGAATTTAGACTGTAAGCTCCAATGGGGAAGGGACTGATTTGAATGAGTTCTCTGTACAGCGCTGCGGCATTAGTGGCGCTATATAAATAAATTATGATGATGATGGTGGGCTGAGAGGGATGAAGAGGAATAAGGTTCAGGTACGCAGAGAAGTGAATTTAAGGTGGCAAGGAGGCAACGTTGGTTAGAAGACTGGGTGGATATTAGAGAAATAAAGAATGTTTGTTTGGCAAGTGAAAGGCTAGTGCTGTAAAATGAAAGGATGAATTTATAGTAGAGGAAATCAGGATAGGAGCGAGATTTCCTCCAGTGATGTTCTGCAGTGCCGGAGCCCATTTGCAGGTGGCGAGTCTGTTTGGTGTGCCATGGTTGGGGTTTGGATTGTTGGAGACTGTATGTGGTAGCTATAGCTGCATTGTCTAGGGCTGAAGTGAGTGTTTTGTTGTAGAAAGAGGCAGCCTGATTAGGACAGGATAATGCAGAAATAGGAAACAATAGGTGTTTTAGTAAAGATGAGAAGTTGAGTGGGTTAATGGTACTTAGGTATCATTGAGTACATATTGATTTAGATGCAGGGCGGAGGGCATGAGGTATGGTGATACTGAATGAAAGGAGGTTGTGGTCGGAAAGTGTGAATGCTAAGTTGGTGAAACTAGAGATGAAGCAGTAGCGGAAGAAGACAAAGTCAAGGGAGTGTTCCATTGCAGAGGGTGGGAGATGAGTTCCACTGGGAGAGACCGAAGAAGGAAGTAAGTGAAAGAATTTTAGTGGTAGAAGAGACTGTGATTATCAATGGGAATGTTGAAATCGCCATGTATGAGAGTAGGCAGGTCAATGGATAGGAAATAAGTGAGCCAGGCTGCAAAGATGAAAAGCAATTGGGAAACTGGACCTGGGGGGGGGCGATAAATGACAGCAACATGAAGGTGTAGAGGACAGAACAGACAGATAGTGTGGACTTCAAAGGAAAAGTAAGAGAGTGAAGGTTCAGAGGGTATGACTTGGAAGGTGCAATTTGGAGAAAGTAGAATGCCTACTCCACCACCTTGTCTGTTGCTGGGGGTATGGCTGAGGGAGAGTCCACATAGGAGAGAGCTGCAGGTGATGTAGTGTCAAAAGAGTCACGTTTCAGCAATGGTCAGGACGTTGAGGGATTTAGAAATTATTAGATCATGAATGGATTCAAGTTTGTTACAACCATATCTGGCTTTCCATAGTTCACAGGAGAAGGGAAGAGAGGGTAGTGGAGATATGTTGATAAGGTTGGCGATATTGCAAGTACGGGGTGGATGGTAAGGTTTTGGATGGAAAGAGGAGCATGGGCAGAGAGTGGGGATTGTACGGAGTCCAGTGTCACCAGCAGCCATGAGAAGGAGCAGGGTGAGGAAGAGGACCTGTGAGGTGGATTTGTGGGTGTGAGGGTTATTTTTATTTATGTAGGCTGGTGAGTGTGGCGGGTGCAGGAGACAAAACAGTTCATGTGTGCAGACTAGTGAGGAGGGAAGTAGTGAAGGGAAAATCATAATAGGGGAGAGAGAAATAGGATGGGGAAAGAAGAGGAGCTTGAGAAGAAATGTGGTGATAGTGAATAGAAGAGTGTATGAATTGATTAGGTGCATGATGGAGAGATGTGAGAGATTTGAATGAATGTGTATTAGCTGGGGTAGGTAATGAGAGAGTGGAAAGGAACAATTCTTCCAAATATTGCAGGGCAATGGAAGTGGTAAAGGATACTTTACCGCCCACTGGCAGCGGTTAATGGCGTAGGCCGGCGGTTCCAAAAGTGTGCGCCGCGGCTCCCATGGGTGCTGCGGCACTGTCACTGGGGTGCCGCGAGCCAGCCATAGGAAAAAACAAAGAGCACATAAACTTACCAATCCACGCGGCGCCGGGACCCAGCAGACTCCTCTCTCCCGCAGCAGCTGTCACTGACATCGATATTCAGTGACAGCTGCGGGAGGACATCGTGAGAGTGGCAGTGGAGGGGGACACAGCATGATAGGGGCAGAGGAGGAGGACAGCGTGAGAGGTGCACTGGAGGGGGACACAGCGTGAGAGGGGCAGTGGAGGGGGACACAGCGTGAGAGGGGCAGTGGAGGGGGACACAGCGTGAGAGGGGCCGAGGAGGGGGACAGCATGACAGAGGGCAGAGGAGGGGACTGCGTGAGAGAGGGCAGAGGAGGGGACAGCGTGACAGAGTGCAGAGGAAAGGGACAGCGTGACAGTGCAGAGGAGGGGGGGACATCGTGAGAGAGGGCAGAGGAGGGGGGACATCGTGAGAGAGGGCAGAGGAGGGGGGACATCGTGAGAGAGGGCAGAGGAGGGGGACATCGTGAGAGAGGGCAGAGGAGGGGGGACAGCGTGACAAAGAGCAGAGGAGGGGGGGACAGCGTGACAGAGGGCAGAGGGGGCAGTGTGAGAGAGGGCAGTGTGTCTGGATGCAGAAGAAGCAGTGTGTCTGGATGCAGAGGGAGCAGTCTCTCTGGATGCAGAGGGGCAGAGTGTCTGGATGCAGAGGGGGCATTTTTGCATACAACTAAATAAGTATTTCTGTCCTGACCTAAATACTTATTACATTTTTTTGACCCAACTACTTATAAAACAGGACTGCTCAATAATTATTTTGGAGGGGTGCCTTGAAAAAATTTGGAGACTCTAAGGGTGCCGCAAACTGCAAAAGTTTGGGAACCACTGGCGTAGGCAATTCTGTAGCTCTGACACGTCGAAGTCCAGGATACTGACAGTTGGGGGCAGAGGGTCCAGCAGGCAAACAGAGGTGGCAACAGCAATCACAATTTATCTCAGTGGGCAGCTGAACAGATGTTGCAACAGCAATAACAGTTGAGCTCTGTGGGTCCTACAGCTGAACACATATGGTAGCTCAGTAGATCCTTGAACAACCTTGTTGTTCGGTATGAAGATGATCCTCAGTGCTGCTGTGACAAACAGTATTCAGAAATATCCACTGCTTTATATTTGAGAGAATAAGGAAAAGTGGGAGTTTGGGCAAAGAGCTGAGCCAGTGTACAGCTTATACCAATTGCCGCCCACATGCCACTCGATGTGATAAGGTAATCATCACATGTATTGTCCTTCAAGTTGTTGCCTGCTTGAAATTAGACTTATTGTCATTCATTGATATACTAAGTGGCCAAATACTGAAACCGGATAGCATACAAGCATATCGAGCAGATTAGAACATTTTGATCACAACGCTACCCAGAGAATACAGCTTAGATATATGGGGCCTGATTCATCAAGGAAAATAAGGCAAAAAAAGAAATATGTTTTCTCCTGGACAAAACCATGTTAAAAAGCAAGTGGTGCTTTTTTATTATTTTTTATTTTGCACATAAGTCATCTACCTTGCTGCATTTAGTGAAAACAGTCTTATCAGCGTCCTGGATGCAAGTCTGTTGTACACTAATTTATCACATATTTATCAACCTTTGCACACTCAATCATATCAGAACTGTTCAGATTCCACAAAGAAGTGGCTCAAGGGGACTCCCCAATCTCAGGTTCTTTAACCATACCCCAAGTAACCTCCTTACCATTGTATTTTATAACATACATGGCTAGACATTCTTCCTGCATCACATGGCTGTAGAAGAGTAGAATGCTCTGCAGTATTATTGGTCATAAGAATTAACGTTTATGCATCAGAGGCATTAATTCCAAATCCATAACCAGTTGCTGCAACATTACATTAGAAGTATTTCTTCACTTTAAAATTGAACTAAAATATCAATATCAGATAGAATTTGTATTTTTCTAAAATGCTAAAAGTCTAAATTATGGCATAGCATTCAAATGAGCGTCTCTGAAAACATGTTCTAGCTACGAGGTATAGCACACATTTCATAAGGTTTTGGGGCGTTAGTAGAACTCTGTGTAGGGGTGAGGTCCAGTTTTTCTCCAGGAGGAGCCTTGAATGTGAAGTTCTGCAGCAGCGCTGTGAAGAACAAAAATAGCTCCATTTTAGCCAGGTTTTCCCCAGCACAGCTTCTTTTACCTAGGACACACAAAATAATAAACATTATTAGCAGATACATGATACTTTTTTTTCTTTTTAAAGAAAATGAACATGCATTACAGTTTAAAAGTTTATTTATTTTCTATTAATATATTTCAAGTATTACTTACAGAACTAAATCCATATTGGGTCTGATTCATTAAGGAAAGTTAAGCAAGAAATTGAGTAAATTTTCTTAATTAAGTTTTTGCAACAAAACCATTTTGCAATGATGGGGTGCAAATTAGTTTATTATTTTGCACATAAGGAAAATACTGGCTGTTTTATCACGTAGCACACAAATACTTGATAACTTATTTGTACACTAAAATTTAAAGTTTATCTAGGGAAAAAAAAGCCAGTATTTCCTTGCTTGCAAAATAATAAATTAATATGCATCCCTTGCATTGCAACATGGTTTTCTTCAGGAGAAAACTTAAGTAATAAAATGAGTACTTTCCTTAATGAATCAGGCCCAGTGTTCTGAAGGATTTTACTTTTTAAAGAGAAAGTAGAGCAAAAAATGTTCGGTTATGGAAAGTTAAACATTGTTGAAAATTTGCAAAGTTCCTATCTATTAATAATTATTAAAATAATTATACATATAATAAAACATATTAAAAAATGCACAATTTCAATTGCATGACTGTTACAGTGACGTGTGCCAATTTGGCACCTCAGGTGACCACACAATATTTTACATTTTAAGCTGTCTATACATTATTCTTCTCAAGAGCGATGGCGCCTACCTTTGATACCAAAGGAAAATATATATTTTATTTATGGACATAATGCATAGAAAACTTTTGTATATATTATCACTATAGAGATGACTTCTTTTTTTAATTGGTCTTATATACTACGATACTTATTCCCCTTTTATTCTGGACTTTTTCTGCATACTTTTTCTGGATTTACAGCAGAAATGCTGCAAGGCCTCCCGAGTTACTACTAATGCCTATTTTAAACTGTGGAAGGCCAATACTCCTTATTCACAATTTATAAGATTACATTGATATTTGAACAACAATCAGAGGTATTAGTTTTGAAGTTTGTTGAAAGAGGATATATGATAGATTTGCTAATCAATGCATACCAAAAAGTTCAGAATGAAAAATAAGACCCAATGCCTCAAATTTGATTATACCTAATTCAATACAACCTTTTATCACAAGTTATAATGATAATAATCAAATTGAATCCATACTAAAATATTCGGTGTTGGGCCCACATTTAAAATCCCCTTACAGTCCCATGTGCCTGGCCACAGGTGCCGGAATTGAGTTCCTACCAACAGTTCCAATCTGTTATTACACCAGATTCCATTTCAGTACTCAGGCACAGACTCGGGTCCTATGACTCCTATACTACTTGTGTTACTCTAAGTACTCTAAATGCGCGGAAAGATCATCAAGTCCTACAGGTTCCATTTCAGTCCTGCTTCAACTAGGCCCAAGGGTCCTGAATCTTAGACAACAGTCCAATTCTAAATCCAAGTTCAGGACAGACAGATAACCATTACAATCAGCATTCAGGCAGGGTCAAAACACCAGAGAACTAAAGAATTAAACAGCATGTGTTCTAGACTTATATAGCTGCATAACACCTCTAAGTACTTATGAGCGCAACAACATTGGTGCTTCTTACAAGATACAAGGTATCTTCACACTCTGTAATTAAATTAATGGGATATATGAAGTATGTTCTATTGACTGACAGGAACTTTCCATCTCAGGCTGTATTTTACACACAGAACTTTAGTAAATAGCAATGTAGGTATGCACCTACATATGCACTAGGTCGACAAATAAGGTAATTTCCACATAATTAAATGCACTGTTCATCCACTAATAAATAGCAACAATATTCTTATATGTTATATTACACTAAAATAAACTTCCAATAACAACTAAAAAAATATCCTCCTCATGTAGGGAGAATAGATACATAGAAATTGTAGCATTTTCTGTTTTTAATCATTGTGCATTTCTTGTATCAGGTGCCTAGCATCTGACTAATGGCCAGTAGGCCTGGTAACTGTTATTTTAACCTAAGACTATTAAAAGCCAACAAGGTTGTAGATCTAAGGTTCACAATTGTGTGGAAGGTTCCTCTTTATAAGTCATTTAACTGAAATTTATGTTTCTAAATCTTTACTACTGATCAAGGACCAGTCAGGTAACATTTACAGGTAATTTGGTCTCCTGCACATCACTGAAATTATCCTTCAAAAATTCTGTTCAGAATTAGTATTACCCAATGAGAAAGGTATGAATGCCTCATTTTTTTTGAACTGTCCTTGTGAGTCGAGAAAATGTTCTGGGTAGAACTCATGTGGTTTTTCAAAGTAGGCCTCATCTTTCAGTGCAGAGGTAATCAATGCTATAACAGGAGTCCCCTGGAGAAAAAGTCAGTTACAAACCACATGAATAAAACAGAATCAGAAATACATAGTTGAAAACAGAGAAAATTGTACCAGTTGTTTAACCTAAAATTTGAAATAGGCGGTGTGTAGCCAATTTAACCATATACTGCATTTGCGTTACCAAATTGGACAGATCGTGTGTTTTCATTTTTTCATTAATAAAACACAATGAAGTCATTGCCTGATCAGATTTTATAGCCTGAGTGATATACATTGAACCATATTTTTATTGTTTATAATAACAACAGTCTGGCCTTTTATAATTATCATTTACTTATAAAGTGCTGACATATTATGCAGCGCTTTTTGTTGAGGGTACCATAATGCAATTACATTATGAACAATGGCACTAAACAGAAGGCGAAGATGATCCCGAGTTCACAATCTAAGATCATCATCATCATCATCATTTATTTATATAGCGCCACTAATTTTGCAGCGCTGTACAGAGAACTCACTCACATCAGTCCCTGCCCCATTGGGGCTTACAGTCTAAATTCCCTACTATAGACACACACTCACACACACACACAGAGACAGAGAGACACACAGACAGACAGACACAGACTAGGGTCAATTTGTTAGCAGCCAATTAACCTACCAGTATGTTTTTTGAGTGTGGGAGGAAATCAGAGCACCCAGAGGAAACCCACGCAAACACGGGGAGAACATACAAACTCCTCACAGATAAGGCCATGGTCGAGAATTGAACTCGTGACCCCAGTGCTGTAAGACAGAAGTGCTAACCACTATTCTACCGTGGTGCCCAAGATGTGGGGTTAACAAATGATACATAAGGTAGCAGTATAATAATTGTAGCTGCTGATGTGCAATAATGAGTAAAGTGTGTATGGCTTCTGTAAGGCAGATGCATTATCAGCCAATCATTTAGTTAACGTTTGGTGACTGGTATTTCTGTGAGGATACCAGTGGTGCAGTATGGTAAGTGAAGGGAGACAGTGGAAGACGGAAACATGAAAGATGGATTAGTCATTGTAGGAACCTTAAGACATTCAGCTGCTTGCAACCATGACTGTCCCTCACCATTTACATTAACTGAACCTTCTTACTCTTCTGTTTATGGAGAAGGCTTTCATGTTTGTGCTACTGTGTCCTTATCTGTATTCTCTGTGGTGTTTATCTGCCAATTTTGAGTAGTATTTTTCTTTGGTATCATGCTTGTTGCTGGACACAGAGTCATGTTCACATAACCAAGAAGACCATGGAGATCCTCCTTTAAAGGAGGAACAGACATTGCATCGGCAATGAACATTGAAGTCACTGTGGCTGTTACATAAAATCCTTATGCAAAAATCTGTGTTAATTCACCATTGATTGGTAGATGGAGGCCCATATAAAAATTGTAATTTGGCTAACAAATGTCTAGTTACACATTTTTTTTTTTTTACATGACGCATTTTTTGTTTATTTTTTTCTCCTTAAGTCTGTGCTGGGAAACAGCCCAAATAACAGTACAGAGAACAGCAACAAGCAGTTAACTCATAAGTTCCTGAGGAGAGTTTTCAGCTTCCTTCCTTCAGATTAGCGGTGAGATGAATAGCTCCTAAATAACACAAAATGATGGACACACAAGAAGGGCAGACAGGAATTTGGGACATCTACTGCTGCATCACTGTGGAAGCGAGTTTAAGAAATTGTGCTATCAGTAGCCTACTGGTCTCTACAGCGAGTTAAAAGGAGTCAATTGCGTGTTGCTGCTCTGTGTATAAAGAAAGCGCTGGTAGTCATGGTAATGGTGCTGATAACACCGACAGTGATTACCACGATGGTAGTAAAATGAAAATGAGTTAGCCGACTTATAACAAAGGAGGACTGACCTTAAGAATGACAGATCAAGTGGGCGGCACTCTCATAAGAAATCACGATCCCCAGTAACAATGGCATGTTATTACATAATTTTCAATAGCGACTTGTGTCTCACTATATTTAAAGTGCCAATGCCGCTTCTCATCCCACCTAATACACTTAAGCCTTAGTGTAATAGTTAGATGGGATGAAAAGCGTGATTGCCACAAGTCGCTATTGAAAATGACGTAGTAAAAACATGTCGTTGTTACTGGGGATCGTGATTTCTTATGAGTGTGCCGCCCACTTGATCTGTCATTCTTAAGGTCAGTCCTCCTATCTTTCTTGTAAGTCATTTTCGTTTTACTACCATCGTGGTAATCACTTTCGGTGACACCACCACCTATATATCGTACCCCACCCAAAGAAAGGGGAGAAGAATATTTTGCCAATCCCTCTGTGTTTGCCTCATATCAAGCACTTATCTTTGACAGTGCAGTTTTTTTTCAAATAAACACTTTATTTTAACTTTATTATCCCTATTGTGTGTTTATTTTTAACAGATTTGTTTCAGTAAAAATATCTTTTTATGAATATTGATGTGTAAATCCATTAGGACCCCAGGTGCGGTCCTATAATATCCTCTGACAAATTTGACACTCACCTTTGGAATAAAATAGCCTCTGAATGTGACATCTTGAGAAGTTGCATGCAGGAGATTACCCGTTGCAATATCACCGTACCGGTGAATTTCATGAATGACGGCGTCAGTGTACGGCATTTGTTTCCTATGCTCTATTTTTGGTGAAGCTGATCCAATCACTCTTTCAATTTCATTTTGCACCTTTTCTGTCAGAAAAATTGGACTTCAATTATAATTCATGTCACATATCTATATAAACTACTCAGAGTTGTAGCAACAATCAAGTTACAGATGTGTACAAGTGCAGTAAGTTTTCCTTTAAGGAATATATATTCTACACATACTAAATTAACTTGGTAAAACTCACCAATGCTTTGCATAAAATAACATACAATGGGCTCTTAATACACACACCATAAATAGTATAGATTCAAGCTATGTTTTTATATACCAGTATGTTCATCAATTACATTATAGGCATTACCTTACAAGATGTAAAAAAGATATGGCTGTCTGCGCTCCCTAAGACAGTGTGTATGGTGGTACCTGAAATATAGAATGGGAGGAGGGGTGTTCCAAACCCCCTAGGTGGGACAAGGTGCAAAAAATTCCCAAAGTGCCTGAAAGTGGGGTACTAAAATGTTTAATCAAACTGACAAAGTGTAAAACCTCATACATCAGCAAACCATATCTCACAATAAACATAAGTTAACATGGTAGATAGTCAGTTAAACGGGATATTGGGTGTGAATATAGTTCATTAATATAGATGATACAAAGTACTGTATACCAACAAATGTCTGTAATAGATGTAGGTGATATACAAAGAACAAGTCCTGGTGCAGTATATGTATAGACATAGAAATACAAAGCAAAAAACAAACTGTAGTAGTTTCCTTATAAGATGCAGATAACAATCCTATGGCAATGGATTCCTTAAGCATGGCACAAAAAATGTCCACGTAGTGAGTCCATAGAGATAATCTCTTGTAAGGTCCAAGATGTGTCCATAAAGATTGCTTAAAACAAAGCAGAGGTGGATGTAAAAAACACAAACAAACTGCGGGTGATAATGACTCGCCCTACTTACAGATACAGCGTCTCACTCTCTCTGGTTCTGAGTGCTCTTTTCTAGTGTAGTCTGCACTAGTTTCTGCCTCCCAGATGTGTAGAGCAATTTCAGCACTCGCAATCCTTTTGTTGAGCATGCGCATGTGTTGAAATTCCGTAGCGGATAGACACTGCCGCCGGCTAAAGTCCTCAGATGTTGTAGAAGATGTGTCTCTCCACTGTCTTTTCAAGCTATCCCTGTGGTCCTCAGGCTATTCTGGTTTCAGATCTCTCTGCAAGATGCTGCCCAGTTATCTTCATCTTATCAGGAACCCACCACAGTTTGTTTTTTGTTTTTTATTTCTGAGAATGTCTATACGTATATTGCACCAGGACTTGTTTTTTTTGTATATCAGCTAACCAGCTACATCTATTAAAGACATTTTTGGTATACAGTACCTTGTATCATCTATATTAATGAACTATATTCACACCCAATATCCCGTTTAACTCACTATCTACCATGTTATGTTATATTTATAGGTAGATATGGTTTGCTGATGTATGAGGTTTTACACTTTGTCAGTTTGATTAAACATTTTAGGACCCCACTTTCAGGCGCCTTGGGAATTACCTTACAAGACACTAATGGTGAAAATCGTTGAGCAAAATTAATGCATGCCTGAGTGAGCATTGGCAGCAATCTATGACATAGAAAACCAGAGGTGTAACTACCAGGGGTGGCAAAGTTGAAATTGTTCATGTGCATTAAATCTTATACTATGTACCACATCATGAAGCCATTGAATGTCCTGTGATGTCTAATCTCATAAATTTATGGGCCAATTTTACACAAGGCCATTAAAGCCGTCATTAAGCCAGTGAGAATAATAGCAAAGTGGATTAAATTACTAAATAACTTGTGAGTTTTTGGCAGTAGACAGTAATCACCTTTTACAGCTGACCATGCCCTTTACTTTTCATAGATCAAATGTTTAAAGTTACTTGAAGTTAAGAGTGATGTCACAGCTTTTTGGGAGATTAACGTTGATGCAGAACACTCCTCCCCTGTTAGATGAGAGCAATTAATTTCAGGAAATGTTGAATAAATGTTTCTTCAGACTTGTTATTCCTGTGTGACAGGCTCTGAGCATTCCCTGTTATATGGGTACTTGATATGAAAAAATTTGTAGATAATTGTTTTCTAGAACTTCAGTCCAGTCTATGTTCTATTTTTAACTATCCTTTGTCTTTTAGCATTCAATCAGTTTTATTATCCATGCAAATGTTTTCCCATATACATAATACTCTAGTCTTATATATCAGAAAGTTATGTAAGACAGCATTGAACACTTTCAGAAAATCAACATATATCACATCAATTGTACTACCAAGATCCAATCTGAAACTTACCTTATCAAAGAAAATAATCAAAATGTGTTAGGCATTATGAGTTGTTCTTGCATGAAACTATACTAACACTGTGTTATCTATTTATTTACTATAATATCATTAATTTATATAGCACAACCAATTCTACAGTTTTGTATAGAGAATATTTGTCATTCACATCAGTCCCTCTCCCAATGTAGCTTACAGTCTAAATTCTCTAACACACAAAGGGGCATATTCAATTACGATCCGCGGCCACAATTATGCGTGGCCGCACGGGTCCCGGTACTGCAACATCGTGTGATATTGTGCTACCATAATGGCGCTTTATATGAATCGCCGCTGTAAATCGGAATTGAATATGCCCCAAAGACTTGGCTTCATTTTTTGTCAGCAGCCAATTAACCTATCAATATCTTTTTATGTGTGTGGGAAACCCATGCAAACACAGACAGAACACACAAACTCCACACAGATATATTTCAGTACCACACCCCTCAGAATCCCTTCAAATAATTTACCCATGACTAACATCAGGTTCACAGGTCTATAGTCTCCAATTTCCATTTTTTTTTCCTGATTAAAGATTGGCGTCATGACTTATCAATTACTAAACTTAGTTAATTTGGAACACATAGGTGGGTGCCATCAGGACCAGGTGCTTTACCGGTTTTAATCGGTTTTAGGCATAACATTTATTGGTGTATATATTCAACTCCTACATAACCCACTTCCTGGTATTTTTTCCTTTGTGAATATAGATTTAAAAAAAACATTTAAAACAATCAGCTTTACCTTCTAAAATAATGTTCCTGCATTATCATATAGTGACCTAATATCCTATGTTTGATTTTTATTGCTGATTATGTGCTTGAAAATTGTTCTATGAAATTTTAGAGTCAAATTTACACCACTAGCTATCATGTTATGACCACTATTCCCATAATGTCCCCTCACTGTACATTAGATATACGATTTGTTATATTAGATAGTAATAATTCCGACAAAGCTTCACCACAAGTGTTTACCATGAAAAACACTGCGTGCTCCAATGGAAAAATATGCAGTAAAAATATGATTCTATGACACATGGTTGTCTCATATTATCGGGTTAATTAATGATACATGAATCATGTGAATTTATGTATAAACTGTGATACATATCCTTATCTCTGTAAATCACTGACAGAGCGAAGTTGCAGCAACATTTCATGCAAATCAAACTTAGCAGCAGAGACCTTTGGCCATTCATCAGAGACAAAAAGTTCCAGAGATAAAATCTCCTTTCACTTATGCTTTGACATTCCATGAAATGGACATTGAGGACTGGATTTGTAAATTGGCATCTCAGAAATCTTATGGTGTAAAAATTAAGCTCTTTAAATGATAGTCAATTTATTCTGCTATGTAATTGGGTGTGAATTCCAGACAGAGCAAAAATGCTTAGGGGATTTCTATGCGGAACACTTTAGGAAAGAATTCTGCTGGATAATTCAGTAGCTAAATGCGGATGGAGGGGAATATTTTGTAGAAAATTTATTCAAATTTTGCACATCTAGCTAAAGATAATATGTTTCATAATGGTGGCCATGTTAGAACGTACATCATCCATGCCAGAGTGTTGCATGTAATATATATCACACTTTTTCCTATAGTGTGCTGAACACTATCTATGGAGCTTCTTTACTTTATTCCAGTAGTTCAACATCAATGGTACCTTAGCTGGACATTAAACTGCCAGCACCAGTCCTGGACCCATCCCCTCCCCGTACAATCTGTCACAGATGCAAACCTATCACAAACAGCTGTGCTTCCTTTTTTCTTTATAAAAGGAAAATATGTAGTTAAACATCGATTATAACAAAGTTTAATCTAACAAATTATCATAAAAATACTCAACTGTTTTATTACTTTGCCAGAAAATTACTATGCATGTATAAGAATTAATGCATCCCCTAAATTGAATACACTCTGATTATACAAAATGACGTATTTCAGCAAACTACACCCCGAAAGGTTTTAACCACTCATTGTGCACGCTTTCTTTACACAAGCCTTGCTACATTCTCACAGGAATTCTCCCAAGGGGGAGGTAGTGGTTTATCTCCTGTCTGCCGTATCCAAGGTCATGGACACAGCTTCTTGCAAACAGCAAGATAATAATGAATAACTTCTACAAACTAGCTGCATTTAAGCTGTCTTTAAACTATAAAATTACAAAAAGGCAACAAGATGGTATCAGCTTAGCAAAATCACATTTCTCAGCTATGAGAACCTCAGAATTTCACACTCAACCTGCGGCCTTATACTTTTTTATGGTCATAGAACTCCTAGGTGATTTGTCTTATCCTTATATTTCACAGTAGGGGGTGCATTAACATATATATATAAATATGCAGAGTTCTCACTTTGTATGTCTGGGTATTTCATCATTAGCAGGAAGCCCCATCTCAGAGTGGTAGAGGTGGTCTCCATTCCTGCAGCAAAAAGATCTCCCACCAGTGCCGTGAGGTTGTCATTGTGAAAATACAAACTGGATTCTGGTTTCCCCTGCAAAATATAAATAGAATATTATTATACAGAATACTTCTTAAAAGTTAAGAATACTACCTTAAAAGGTGTCCTTTTAGTGTCGTAAATAAGTTTGATTTTTAAAATGAAAGATTTTCCATATATACATATTATATATATATATATATATATATATATATATATATATATCTATCTATCAGTGTACCCAGTATAAATCAAATGATTGCTTAACTGGTTAATATCTGAATTTGCAGGACTCCCAGTTAGATCACTTGATCATGAGGTACTTGCTCAGAACTGAAGAAACAGTAGAGAAGTGCACTTTAAGTTAGGTAAATGGTTCGCTCTTAGATTTATAACTAAAACTGAACATACATAAAAATAAAAGTATTGTCAGCTTATCTGTTGCACCATATATAAAGTACTAGGTCTTCAACCCCTTCCAAGGTCCTAACTCCTACAGTTTCATTCAGTGTAACAGAGTATGCAGAAGGCAAATCCCTCAGTGGTAGTCCAAAAGCTACTCTATGCATGTCATCTGTTTGGGGACTTCATCAGGGAAAATACATTGCTTGCATGATAACTGCCATTATGATTATGTCACTTCCTGGAAAGTTATTAAAAATTAAATTTTCTCTATACAAACTATAGGGGACCATGGGACATTTAAAAACACAGAAATACTATACAAACACTGACTAACTAGGCCTCCTTTAAAAACTAGAAATATCCTTAGACTAAAATCTCCGTCTCCACCTAAAAATACTTAAATAAATTTGCCCCTTTACAATCCTTGCATTCAACTAAGGAGGAGGATTAGTATTCCCACTAGACGGAAGTTTCCCAAAGGGAGAAGATGTACTTCATTAGATACTGGGAGATATGGAATTTTCAATCTTTCACCAAACACTATGTTATCATGAAATAACTTTATTAAGGGGAAGGTGTGACATTTGCCTGACCTTTAAAACACACCTGACCTGTTAAAGATACTTTGCAAAAAAGATCTTTCTATTATAAGGAATTCAAATGATACACAGTACCTCTCTAAATCGGGCCTTAAACTAGTGTATAAGTTAGATCCGTTAGAGTAAAAGTGTAACCACAGTAATATATTTTAGGACATGGTTAAAAGGGATTTATTTGACACAGATAAGGAAAATAAAGTGAAAGAGAATCTATTTCAGAAAAACAAGCCCTAAAGAACTTTTTGAATAACACTAGTCGACAAAATGTTACTTTTCGAATATTAAATTGATCTGAGTGTTTCTTATAGCATTTTTGAGCTGATTTCATATCTGTTTGTCAAATTTATTTCTTCAATATTCACAATATAATACATTTGCAGGTAACTCAAATAAAATGAACTTTTAGCGCTTTTTCTGCTGTATTTAGCTTGAGGAACATCCTTTTTAGTCTCCAACACTAATCTACAAGCATATTTGGACTCCATTTTCCTTGGTAGCGAGTTTCCATCATTGACATGTCCTAGTGGGAGTGTTCACCGTGTTTGTCACATACATCTCCAGCTGCCTCAGACTCGTTCAAGCTTCTATCAAAACCTTCATCCTTCAATAGCTCTCGTATTTGTGGTCCAACAAATATCCCCTCTTTGATTTTTGCTTCACTTATTCTAGGAAACTCTGTATCACCAACATCTTCTGAATCTAAGCTCCATGCTTCTGGTGGCACTTGGATAGGTAGCTCTGCACTGTGGTTGAAGGAATATCAGGATATTTAACTGAATTCTTAAACTTGCTTGTGATTCCACTGATTCTTGTGATATAAAAATAACAGTCTGTGTAATAGTCCTTTGGTTCTCTTGGGAACTGCAAATGGCATGTGACTAGATTTGCCTTTCAGCCAAATGTTAATCATAGTTACACACAAAACACAACAGATATCAGGGGGCCAAGATATGTCCTGTTCCCTGATTTTACACCCAAAGTAGAACTCATATGATTTGCTTACCATAGTACTAACGATTCTTTTTTGCGACTTGAAAGTTAATTCACTTCACACGTAGCAAAAGTTGCTTAGATAATTTATACAACTACAAGGCATTTTGTGGAAGTATGCACATTGTATACTTATAAACTGAAACTGAAAATCGAGGCATGACTGATACAGTTTCAGAGGAGTGACTCATATAGTTTCATCATATATGCACCAGAGTTATCTACTTTATTTTCTGCCTATGGATAAATAAATGATTTATAGGGGATAGCTAATGAATTCAACATAACTGTTTGCTCATTATGAAAGTCATAAAGCAAAAATAAATCATTTTTAAAAAAGTAAATACAAATCTTATATGCCAGGTTGTTTTGAGCAAAATGTATGGATTTAAAAAACAAATATGTCGATTTTTTTTTAAAAAAAAAATGGATCCCTTAAGACAAATTCAGACCTTACTTTTGTAATCAGCACCGGGAAATACATAAAAATCAGTCAAACTTAGCCATTAAAAAAAAACATTGTTGACAACCTGACTATCAAAAAAGGTGATAAAGGTGGACGCATGGCAATATAGAATAAATTTAATTGTATTATAATGACACAATATCTTATACAATTTTATAGAAGACTTTTGAATTCTTCTAAAATAGCTTTTCAATTCCTATTTGAGAAAAAGGAGTTGATACTTCTGAATATCAATATCTTTTACAAGAACTCCCTACTATTCCTATATTTTATTATCTCCCAACAATTCATAAGAATCTAACAAATTCATCTGGGAGACAAAATCATTGGTAGAATAGATTTGCTTACCTTTCAGGCTTCAAAATACATTTTCTTAAAAAAAAGTATACAGCAACATTGCTAATATATTTTAAATATTTTGAATGGAAGACAGAATATGTTTGGGCTGCAATTAATATACAGTCCGTAATACATCTATTGAGCATCAGATGCATGTAGAGGAGTTTCTAAACCTGATGAAAATTTAACTCAGAAATAAACATTTTTTTTGTGCTCTTAAGTTTTAATTAAGACCTAAATCATTTTATTTTAATACATCTTAATCATGCTAATAATATTAATAATTTGAAATAATTTTTATCTACAACAATGTTGGACAGCAATGAGTATTATTTTCGTGTCCTGCTATGTAAATCTTTTTATGGTGATTGGGAAAGAGATTTTAGTTACCACAGAAATGTTTAAATTAAATTGATTTATATAAAAGATATATAATATTTTATTTATCTGAAAAGGGACTAAGGGGTAAATTTATCAAAGTTCGGGTTTGAAAAAGTGGAGATGTTGCCTATAGCAACCAATCTGATCCCCTTGCCCTATCCTCCCTCTCTGTGTCTCCTGTCATTCTCCCCTGGTCCCTTAGATTTTAAGCTCTCTTGAGCAGGGCCCTCTATCCTCATGTCCTCTTCCTCCTCTTTACCTCTGCCCTCGGCTCCCCCCCTCTTCTCCTTTTCATCTCTCGACTCCTGCCACTGTCTCTCCCCTTCTCCCTTGCCTCTACATCTGCACCTTTGTCCGATCCAGTTAGTGGCACCCACACTTGTGGGCTCAGGCTCAGCCTCCTTTCTTCACCCCCCTCCCTCCCGCCATTCCCACTCTATCTGTGCACTGGTGGTCACTTTTACCTATTTTCCCTTTGCACCTGCTCTCTGCTGACTTGTACTGTTACCCTGTACTGTTCTCCCTGCTCATTGTACAACGCTGCAGACTCTTTGTGGTGCCTTATAAATAAATGATAATAATAAAATAATAATAACAATAGTATACTAATGTAGCAGGTGTGAATGATGAAATGGGGGGAATACAGCACCCAAGTTCAACCAGCATTACTCTTGGCAGTAGAGAGTACTGAGCAATATAGTGCACCACAAAATAATGTCTACGTTTTAATTCCAGTGTTCGGACAATACTGCTGTGGCAGTGTAGAGTAGTACAAGTGTTGATAAAAACTGACAAAGCAGAAACAGTAGGAAAAGCAATATCATTAGTAAAGTAATGTCCAGGCAGAGCAGAAGTGGATGTCTATACACAAGGTATACAGAGCATGTGTTGTAGAATCCAGAGAACATAACAAACATCAGACTAGAAATAAACATGCAATAGGCAAAAAAAAAAAGATTTCATTCCTGGGTTGCGCAATGTAATTGTAGCTCATTTGGCTCTCTGATAAGATTATCTAAATAGTTCTTATCCCTAAGAAGATATTCTTTATATTATCTTAATGGTATTTAAAGATTAAATAGGCTCATAGTAACACTTATTTTCAATTAACAATCAGTGTTTTATTCCAAGAGATATAAACTTATGTTTATTATATTCAGAGAGTGATTAAATCCATGGATGTTGGAAGGAGAATCAGCACTGATTTTGTATGTCCCATGTTTCCTTATAGTTTGTATACAGGGAGTTTGAGTTTACATCACAGGACATTATTGTCTTGCCCCTTTCATGACTCTCTCACCTCCCTCTTTCTATCTTTCTGTTAATAACAGAACCTTCTTTTCTTTCACTAAAGTCAGCTGCCTAAGGTTCATCATCGACATCTCCTTCTCCTTAAAACCTCACATTAAGTCCCTCTGAAATACCTACCACCTCCACAATACATCCAAGATCCGGACAATTTCTCACCATGAAAGCCATCAAAACTCTTAATTACTCCATATAATCTCATGCCTTGGTTACTGTGACCTCCTTCTCTCTGGCCTTCCCTACTCCAACCTTGCCTCACTCAATTCTATCCTCAATGCCACTGTCTAAGTTATTTTTCTCTCCCATCTCAGCCATCCCTCTCTGCCAGTCAATACAATGTTTCCCTGTGGCCTACAGAAATAAATTTAAACTCCTCACACCCACCTTCAAAGCACTGATTCAAACCTCCCCCTTCTCAATCTCCAAGGTTTCAAGTGTGTCCTTTAAAGTCACTTCTTTATTGAAGCCTATCATCCCTCCTCCTAACTCCCTTTTATCAACTCTACTCCCCAACTTGGTACCACCCTATTTCTTTATTTTCTAATTCTTTCTTTCCCCTTTCCTTTAGGATGTAAGCTCTCATGAGCTGGGCCCTCTTTCTTCATATTCTCCATCTACTATTCCATTATCCTCTGTACATTCAGGCATGCTTCCCTAGCCCTGTTTTCTTGAGCCCAGGCCTTCTTCACATTGGACATTAGCATCACTCTCTGTCCCGTAAATAGCTTGATCTGCATTACCAGGTTATCTGTGTGTAATTTATTTAATCAGAAAGCCTGGTCTATGTATTACTTTGTTTATCATGTAATTTGTAATGTGTCATGGATCATTGCTGTCTGTTTATTGTATACTACTGTAATTGTCATGTACAGTGCGACAAGCCTTTTGTGGTACGCTTACTGGCTACACTAAAGGCCCATTTTCTTTTTTGTTTATTTTATTTTTAGATTTTTCACTTTTTCACCAAAAGGTGTCTTTAAGAAACAGCTGCCACCTTACACATCTGAAAAGAAGAGACTATGATTTTTATTTTAATGTGAAAACCTGTGCCATTTGATCAAGACTGATTTTCTTATTTTATTATTGAATAAATATGTAGCGACGTTGCCTTCACACACATATATATGTATAATAAAGCACATACATTAATGACTAATAAACTATATAATAGTACTATCCAATGGTGACTAATATTTTTTGACATATGATAAGCAACCATGTGTGCATAGATAAGAGTGATATGAAACATTGTTCTAAATTTGTTTTCGCAATCTTTGAGGTGCATGGTGTATTGTGGAAAACATATCAGAAATTTTAATTGCAGCACTTAAATACAGTATTTATGGAATTAGATATGACATTTCAGGAAGGCTCTTACAACAGAGGCCACTTCCAATCATATAGATAGATATATATTTACACACATTAATGCATGTATAGTATAAATTGTCACTTTTCAAAGTACAGTTTAGAAAATGACCACAAATACCTATATAATACCTATATATATTATATATAAAGAAGAGCAATTTTTAAAAAATTATACTGTGGAATATTTTCCTCATTCCACATGACAGCAAAAACTGGAATTTGGTCATAAGTGTTTTCAGTCCTACTGCATCCACAACACACAACAGAATGAGCTGACTGCTGTCATCCCAGATCTATTCATTTTACAAATATAGTGCTTATTGGTGAATAACATGTAGAACTTGAAGGTTGTATCTCTGGCACTTCACACCTCAATTTGTGAGAAATTGTGCTACTATCACATAGTTAGCAATATGTACAGTCACTAGAATTGCTCGGGCTCAGATCTCGGTCAACCGAGCCAACTCAACCATCGTCGATCGAGTACCGGACCAGCTCGGTACTTTCGCACGCCCTTGGAAGTGAAAACTAGTCAAAACGTTATTGTTGCGTCATAGGATCTCGCGTGATTAGGATTCTGTAAGTACCGTCCTCCACGGAGATCCAGCGGCATTTCACAGAGAGACACAGAAGGGGTAGCAGGGATGTTGGTAGTCTCCAGTACAGTGTAGAGGTGGCAGTGTTCAGTGCTTAAACAGAAATTCAAGTAATAGGGCTGGTAGTGTTCTTAAAGATCTCCAGTGACATTCTTCTGTGTCATATCCAGTCACATTGCTCTGTGCTATTGACAGGGGTGGCAGTGTTGTTGTCACTCTCCAGTCTCCAGTCATATTGTTCTTGTCACTCTCCACTCTCAGTGCCGGTGGTCACACAGAAACAGGGATAGCAGTGTTCTTGTCACTCTCCAGTCTTAGTCATGATGATTCTAATCACTCTACGTCATGTGCTAAAGCCTATATTCAAGTGCATAGTAGTTTTAAGTTAGGAAAACAAAAATGTAAAAAAAAAACCTTTTACCTGTCGAAAAACAAAAAATTGCCAACATGCCATTCTACCCAAAATATTAACAAGCATACCAGCAGCAGCTAGCTCCCTTCTCTCAGCTAGATCCCAGCACCTGCAATTTACACTGTCATCATTCTCACCCTCATCAGTGTGTACATCATCCTCACACAATACTAATTTATCCCCACTGGAATCCACTATTACAGTAGTCTCTGTACTTTGATGTAATTGCCGGTAGTGGCTGCTAATGACCTGTCACGATTTTTGGCCAATTCTTTTAGACCAGACCAAATGTGAAAATGTAGTGCTGACTCATCTGCATCACCACTGGTTGTTTTGGGAAAGCTAAGTTTTTTCTTAGCAGCAGTTTCCAAAGAAACTGAGGGGACGTCATCGTGTCATGTACCACTTGAGCTGTCAGCTCAATGCATCTCTTGAGATCTGGGTCAGTTGGAAAGAAAGAGAAGACATAGCTTTTAAACCTAGGATAATGCACAGTTGCCAAGATGTAGTGATTCGATTTCAACCTGTAGATAACGCTCGGATCCTGGTGAAGCAAATAAACTACATGATCTTTAAGTCCTACAGAGTTAGCTGAAATGCTTTGTTTTCATATTCTTCAATTTCTTGAGCTGCTTTTCTAAAAGTCTAATAAGGGGTATCACTTGACTCAAGCTAACAGTGTCTGAGCTCACTTCAAAGATAACTACTTAGAGTGGTTTCAGCACCTTGCCCAACATGGAAAGTATTCTCCACTGTGCTGGAGTAAAGTACATCCCCCCTCAAATTCTATTCTTTTCGCAGCTGCTATAATCTCCGTCATGCTGTTGCAGAATGCCAAAAATGACCTGAATTATTACGGGACACAGACAGCATCTCCTGCATGTCACTGTCATTTTTTAAAAAGCTCTGTACCACCAAGTTGACTGTGTGCGGAAAAACAGGGAATGTGATGGTATTCTCCCTGCTGTAATGCTCTCACAATATTGGTGGTGTTTTCAGAAATGACATATCCTGAGGAGAGTCCAAGTGGGATAAGCCGTGTTGCAATAACAATCCCTTATTTTTTCAAACAGGTTGTCAGCGGTATGCTTCTTAGTGTAGTCGATCATACACAGAGTAGCCTGCCTCTCAAAAATCTGGCGTTGTTGGGTACATGCTGCTGCTGTTCCTGCTGCTGAAGGCAATTCACCAACCCAGTGGGCTATCACAGTCATATAATCTTTAGTTTGTCCAGTTCTGCTTGTTCACATATCTGTGGTTAAGTGTACATTGGGTAAAATGGCATTTTGTAGCGCAATAATTACATGTTATGAAACCTTCGGGTACAGGTGAGCAATTGCTTTTTTAGTAAAATGATGTTGTGATGGAATTTGGTAACGGGCACATTAAATGTGGATATTGGACGGAGATCTAATACTAGCATAGTTGCCATGGCGTCTGTGATCCGCTTTGCAACTGGGTGACAGCTTTCATACTTGCTTCCTCTTGCAAAGGATTGTTTAACAGTCAATTGTTGTAAACTAGTAGTAGTCTTCTTCTTGGTCTACTTCTGGGTTGAAGATCCACCCCCAGCAGCAGCAGCGGGACTAAGAATTCTTCAGAGGAATTGTGTGTTTGAGTCATTGCTATTGCATTGCTAGTCATGACCTATGAGGTCTTCAAAATTGACTGGAAATGACTGGAAATTAGTGTTATTGAGGTTAATAATAATGTAGTTACAAAAAAAAGAGCAAAATTATGTGATTTTAGCATCTTTTAGCAATTTTTCAAACAAATACAAATCCAAAACCAAAAAACACGCAGAGGCGGTTTTGCCAAAACCAAAACACTTCTTTAATCCAGATCCAAAACCAAAATCAAAACACGGGGGTCAGTTAGCATCTTTAATAGTTACATAGTTTGTCTTCTATCCATTAACCAGTACTCTACAACGTGCACTCAATTTTATTCTTTTTTGTTCCATATTGTCATGTAGAACAGTATCGAACACTTTTGCAAAATCAAAATGTATCACATCAATTCTTAAAACCAAACATATTTATTTGGCATGAGGAGTTTTACTGTATGAAACCAACTGACGCAGCGTATTCAAATAATTTATTCAATATGTTTCAGGAGTCCTTTAGTGTCCATTCAAATAATTTATCCCCAACAGATGCAAGACTAACTAATCTTTAATTTGTTGAACCTGTTGCTCCCATTCTAAATGTTGGTACCACATCTGCTTTCCTCAAATCTTGTGGCACTGACCTTGTTATGGAGTCTCTAAATAAATAGAGATCTATTAATTGCAAAATGTATTTCTTTAGTGCACATGTATGGGTGTCATCTGGGCCAGATATTGTATCTGTCCTCCTCTTGTTTAGGTGTAACTAAACCTTCTACTGTGTAGACAAGTAATGTTAATGGGAGTGCATATGTGACATAGTTCTGCACACTTCTGCAGGTATGTTCCCTTTTTATCCTTTAGTGACCCAATATTGTAAGTTTAATTTCGTTATGTAGTTGATGTACTTGGAAACATGTCATTTTTCAACTTCAGTCTTTGCTAAGCTAATTTAATTTTTATATATTTTGTTACATTTCTTGCCCTTCCATAAAGAGATCAGTCCTTTTTTAGATTTAAAAAATTATTTGCTTTCTTATTTAACCACATTTGTTGCCTTTTCTACTTAGAAATATTATTGCCATATGGTACTGCATAAACACGCAACAATATTTATTTAGAATATTTTTTAAAAATATCCCATTTGTAGACTGGGACATGTACTCTTAGATAAAGCACAAATACCAACCTTTGATGCTTCTTTGAGCTGACTCAATGTCCAACCCCCCCCCCCCCCCCCCCCAAAAAACAAAAACAAAACACACATAGGTTTTTGTAAGGGAGCTACAAAAATGATTTTCAAACTCCAGTCAAATTTCACAATTCTCGCTCGTCTGTATATTAGGTATAATTTATCTTCTATTATATAGTACCAAGTCCAGCAGAGATTCCCATCTAGTTGGATCTTCCTCTTGCAAAAATATAATTATAACACAGTTGTGTACAAAACCTATATCAGAAGCCTAATAATCCTCTAATACAAATTTGTTTCTTTCACATTAAATGCCTTAAAAATAAAATGATTGATATATACAATACAATACTATACAATGAAACCTGTGTGCTGCCTTCCTCAGCTACGTCACTGAACAATGTAAAGTTTGTGGCCTGTTTAAGAAAGATTGAAACCATAGTTTTCTCCTTCAATTGTGTTCACATTTGCCATACTTAAAACAACATATCTTATTTTTTCCTTATGAAGAGTTTTCAGTATAAATGGATACCATGAGCCTGAGATTACTAGAGAAAGGAGACTTCAGCAATGTCTGCTCCCCACACACTGAAATTATGCATGAAAGAGGGGGGCAGATATTGGGAACAGATACGGAACTAGGGAGCTGTGGGCCCTGGGGTAAGGAGGTGGTGAGGAGAGAACCGGGGCCCCCGACCCTCTGCATTTGCCATGCAGCGGACCCCATTATCTCCATGGGCCCTGGTGCACAGCACCTGCCGCACCAATGGTAGTTCCGCCACTGATTGGGTGACCCACTAGAGGAGCTTAACACTAGACATCAGGTAAGTAACCAGTGAGGACAGAGTTTCACTTAGGGTTTTGGGGTGAATAATTCTGCATTTTTTTATTTTTCATCATACCCAGTTATAAATAGATTGCTGCTAGGTTATTCATGAGTTGAAATACATGTGTACTAAAGAAGTTTAAAAAGTTTGCATGGGCTCAAAGGACAAAACTGATCATCAATTAATGCAGGTGTAAATGTGTTGGGGCATTGCTGGTATGTAGGGGGTCACTTCTGGATTAGATTATAGTGAATTTAAAAGATGTGAAAAAACTCAACTTCAAATTTAAAGGAGATCAATACAATTGAAGAAGGGAAACAGTGCAAGTTTGTTTGTTGGTGTTACTACATTATATTTATCATCAATTTAACAAATTACTAATAAAAATATAAACTTGGGGCATATATATAAAATATAAATTCTGCTTCAATCCCTACCAGTCAGTGGAATCCTGATATTTGACAGACAGCTGTTTCACATGTTTATACCCCTTAGCAATGCCTCATCATTACCTTCAATATAAAAACATGCACTTACCTCACTGCTCCCAAACCCAGAACCTATAGCACTCATGTCTCAGAGAGACAGGACAGTTAAGCATGCAGTTACATGACCGCATGTAATCTCAAAAGCATTTGTTAACAGTGTCTGAAGTTACATTTATATTATATATGTAACACCCCCTTTCTTCGGCTAGAGTGTGTGTACTAATCTTTGTGTATCCTGTCTGCAAATGGACTCTGGGGTAGTGTTCTGGAGTTAGCAATACCAGAGAGAGACCAAGGAACCCTCCGCCCCCTAAACTGGACCACAGGCACACACAAAGGAAATATTCTCACTCCAAACTTGTCTTTCTAATTTTATTTTATAATTTTATAAAAAATTATACTACTATAGTGAAACAATACAATAGCATAAGCATAACAAAAAAAAAAACACTACAACATTTTGTGCACCTATATATATATATATATATGGATATGCATCATTATCACAAGGCAGATAAAATATAGACCCCTTCTTCTTTCAGTTCCTATATAAAGCAGTTGGCAGCCTGGAGTGCAAGACAATGTCCTATCTGTAAATATTACTTGTATAACAGAACACTTTTGCTGTTTTCTCTTGATTTGATTAAGTCCAATCACTCTAACTAACTATCTATATATAGCTAATGAATATGGCTCAGTCCAATCACATGAATAATATAAGAAACATGGGAACTTATCAGTCTCTCTCTTTCTCGCTTTGCTCCACTCACAGCAGTCCAGCTTATAGTGTCTCCTGTTATGGTACTCTCTCTTTCTATACAGCGCTGGTCTCTCTCAGCACTGCTGTATCCCTTGTTCAGTACTGTTTCCTCTCCTCCATACTCCTTCTCCTCTTCCAACTGCTACACATCAACTGCCAGTATCCAGTCATTCCTCTTCCCTAAGTTTCACTTTTTTCTTGCTCCTTCGTCTCACTGTGAGCAAAGCTTTATCAATCCCTGACATTAGTGCATATGTGCAGGCTATCATGTCTACCGGCACTACATATACGACTTAAATTTGTTTTGTACTACAGTTTGCAATACACAATATTTAAACTCAAAAGAGTCTGGCATTATTATTTTAAGAATACATCTTCTATAGGGACATTTAGTAAACACACATTTGGGGACTGAAATGGAGGCACTAATGCTTTTATTTACATTTATTTGTATAGGTAATTAATGTTAAATGATAATATGTAATTTATACCTCTTGCTGTTTAGCCAGAAATGCATCAATCAGATTCCTCTGGTCATTTACATCCAGTTCTTTCTTCTGTTTTGTAAATGTCGCTCTTAGAAAGTTTTCAAACTTCACCGTGTTTTCAAAAATTTTTCTGTGGTCACCTGGCAGCCAGTCCATCACAGTTGGAAAACTATTGTACAGCTTCAAAAGAAAAATGCTATTTTAAACAAACATGAAAATTATACTGAAAGTTTAGATCTTTTTCATCATTGTGATTTATGTTAAAACAAAAAATTATTTGAAATGAAAAAGGGAATTTTGCTGTACCTTATTTCCTCATATTAAAATGAATTTTAAAGACCATTGACTATTTAACCTTTAATTTCACACTTTGTTTAGAACTTTTAAAGTCATTTATTTTCTATATCTCTGATGTATATTTGACATCCTGACTGTACAGATTATATCATTGTTCAGACTGACCAGAGTAATTGCATTAACACTCCTGCTAAGTGGGAAATTCCCTGCCCATTATTCTAACTATTCAGACAGTACTACAGATACGTGGATATGCAACTATGTGAATCATGCATAACTATACCAGGGCCTCAATCATTGTAACCTGTAATCTTCAGGAAGGGTGTGTATTCTCTTTAATCAGGGAACAATTGTATGTTTTATATATAGAATGTCTGTGATTATTCAGCAGACAGATATTTCTCTGACAATAATATTCAAGGCTAATATACTGGGCACTGCGATCACCAGTGATTGCAACAATGTTTTGGGCTAATTTTAGCTAATTTTAATTTTAGCTAATTTTAATTTTTTATTTTAATTAATTTTTTTAGCTCTGCCCTCTCACTCGCTAAACAATCTTTCTTTAAATCCCTCATCTCTTCCCAGTCCTCTAACCCCCACCGCCTCTTTGCCACCTTCAGCACTCTCCTGGCCCCCTCCCCTCCCCCCCTCCCTCCACCCTGACTGCCTCCGATTTCGCCTCCTTCTTCTCCTCTAAAATCGAGGCCATCCGACTAGAAATCTCCCCCTCCACTTTCTCTTCTACCTCCCCTGTCCCCCAACTTCGCTGCCTTGGTGTCATCCTCGACTCCTCTCTTTCCTTTGGCCCCCACATCCTCTCCCTTGCTAAATCCTGCCGCTTCCAGCTGCGCAACATCGCTCGCATCCGGCCCTTCCTCTCCCAAGATGCCACCAAATGCCTTATCCACTCTCTGATCATCTCCCGCCTGGACTACTGCAACCTCCTCCTCACTGGCCTCCCCCACTCTCATCTCGATCCCCTTCGATCCGTCCTTAACACTGCAGCTAGGCTTATTTTCCTCTCTTGCCGCTCCTCTTTTGTCTCCCCCCTCTACCTAGCCCTTCACTGGCTCCCATTTCCCTTCAGAATCCTCTTTAAGTTCCTCACACTCACCTACAAGGCCCTCGCCAACTCCACTGCGCCCTACATCTCCACCCTCCTCTCTATTCATGCTCCATCCCGCCCTCTCCGTTCTGCCTCTGACCGTCGCCTCTCTTCCCCCCTTATAACCTTCTCCCACGCGCGTATTCAAGACTTCGCCCGCGCTGTCCCCCTCCACTGGAACAAGCTCCCTCCCTCCATCAGAACTTCCCCTAATCTGTCCAGTTTCAAATGGGCCCTAAAAGCCCACCTTTTTCTTAAAGCCTTTCTGTCTCCCACTTAACTTCCTACCTTATCTTCTGCCTCTGTCCCCCTACTCTCCCTCTCTCCCCTGTGTCTCTCTGTCTGTCCACCCCTCCCCTTAGATTGTACGCTCCTCTGAGCAGGGCCATCTCTCCTCCTGTTTCCACCACTTCTAACTCTGCTCTCCAGCTACTTAGCCCTCCTCCTCGAGGGTCCTCCACCCCACGTCCACTCTCGCTCCCTCCTCCCCCCTGGGGGTCTCCCTGTCTTCCGCGCCCTCCTTCTTGGGCCCCGTCATTTGCGGATCCTCCCTCCCCCTTCCCCGCCCTCTCTAGCTGTGCATTGAGCTTACTGAGTTGCTGTGTTTACTGTACTGTACTGTCTCCCATTGTATTGTAATTTTGTTTGTCTCTGTACGGCGCTGCGGACGCCTTGTGGCGCCTTATAAATAAATATTAATAATAATAATAATAATAATAATTTTATCTAAAGTGAGTGAATGGACATTACCCTGGAGGAGAAGGACCAAAATGGCATTTAAAACAGATACCAAAGCAGTTGTGGGTGAATTGTCAGGAGTGGTTAGGAGTTTTTGACTTCACCAAGTCCTATGTATTTTACCCTGCTTCAGGAAAGGACTTGACTAGCTAAAATGTATCTGATGATTGCTGTGAGCACTGCAATTTTACTGGGACTGTCATGCTTGCTAACTAGAGGGAAAGTCACCAGGGACTTGTTGTGCTTAAAAACAGAAAGAAAAGGAAGCGCAGCTCAACTCACCAAAGCTTAGCATACCACACATCCCATTTTGTTGAAAGATATTTATTAATAATTAATATCCAATTTTAGTCCACTTAGACAGATAAATAAATATAGTAATTAAAAGAAAAGGAAGAACCCAGCACCGATACTGAATAATGGATTAGTTAATTCAGAATGTGGAATTCCAGGATGTGCACTCTCTCATATAAATATCCACCAATTCTATAAGTATAGTATAGGCACTTCAAGATGCAGTTATACACAGTTCTCAGACCAATCCTCAACACGCCAATAACCTCTCTTTAATATGGATGGCACAGATCATCATCAAGTCAGTGTGAAATTTGAAGTTAATAGACCCGGATCCCGAAGTCATTCTAGCTTTAGAAATTGGTTTCCCAAGTATCAAGTCAATGGGACAGTTCCATGAGTGGGTTCTGAGTAGAGATGGGCGGGCTCGGTTCCCTGAGATCCGAATCCTACCGAATTTAGGGTATCTGAGTACCGAGCCAAGCAGGCTCGGTACTCTCCCGCCCGTTCGGTTTCGAAAAGCTTTGAAAAGCATAAATACCAGCCTCCACAGCAATCCATTGCCATTTGACAGAGGGAGAAAGCAGGGTTAGGTCACACTGGCTATATCAGCGCAGGGACAGTGATTGATTGTATTAAATACCATTGAAAGCTTAATACCAGTTGTTACAGCAGTAAGAGGAGAAGAGAGGAGGGTTATTGTTCAGTTTCTGTTGGGGTGTCCCCCATTCTTTTGCAGAAATTTATCTGGCTGTGAAAAAAGTACTATTTTGCAGCACTGTAAAAAAAATATATTTAGCACTTCCATTTGCTTTTGGGGTGTCCTCCATTCTTTGGCAGAAATTTATCTGGCTGTGAAAAAAGTACTATTTTGCAGCACTTTAATAATAAATATATTTAGCACTTCCATTTACTTTTGGAGTGTCCCCCATTCTTTTGCAGAAATTTATCTGGCTGTGAAAAAAGTACTATTTTGCAGCACTGTAAAAACAATAAATTTAGCACTTCCATTTGCTTTTGGGGTGTCCCCCATTCTCTTGCAGAAATATTATCTAGCTGTGCAAAAAGTTCTATTTTGCAGCAGTGTCAAAAACAATTTGTAGCACTACAAGTGCTTTGGGCTCAGAATGGATTCAAAGCAGTCCACATATGAGCAAAATGAGCAACCAGGTTCTGTCACCAGTCCTGATGGTAGTGTTCCCAGTATGTCATCTGGGAAAGGCGATGTCAAACTACACCGTCTCTTGAAATCAGCCAAAAAAACACACACCAAAATTTTTTTTTACCATGTTGAAGGGAAAACGAATTGTAGCTGAGGAAAAGTTAACTGCTGATAAAAAAAAATTGCCAACATGCCATTCTACACACGCAGTGACAAAGAGAGAATGAGGCCTTCGCCTTTCTCTATTAGTGGCAGATCCAAAAATGTTACCGAGCCTACAAGTGGTGCACAACTACAGTTACGCGTCAAAGCCGAGCTGCAAGATAACAGTAAGGCATTAGAAGATAATGTTTTCTCTGAATCAGAAATGACACCAATCCCTGTGGAGAGTCCATCCAACAGTGGGATGTCTAATCGTGAGCAGTTAGTGTACCCATAAAGAAGGGCCCCTTCAGCAGTTCTGATGATGTGTGCCTGAACAGCCCGAGTGTAGCCGGAGATACACCAATTGAGGATGCCACTTTGGAATTAGAGGAGGATGAGGGGGAGATTTGTGTAGGTGACGAGGGCGCTAATGAGGATGATGATGATTATGATGCAGACAGATACCAAATTGCCTTTCTCAATTTCTATTTATATTCTATATTATATAACGGCTGAATAGTTTTCTATTTTACTCCTAGTGGAGGGGGGTTCCGATGCAGACAGATACCAAACTGCTTTTGACCATTTGTTTGTATATTCTAGTTCTACAGTCTATGCAGGCTGCTTCTTTTCTATTTTACTACAAGTGGATAAGGGGGCTGATGCAGACAGAAACCAAACTGCCTTTGTCCATTTCTTTAGATATTTAACTAGAAGTGTAGGGTGTAATATACACCCAAAGACGATGGCTGCATTGCCAATAGGCTAATATGGAGAGGAAGACAATCAGGTTCGTGTGCAGAATTAAGGACGGCCTACCAGGAATTAAACTGTTTTCTTCCTAATTTATTAGCTTTAGAATTACCTTACTTATCCAAGAAACAAGTGGAGCACTCAATTTGGTTACTTTATGCCCAAAAACATTGATTTTCCAACAAAATAGCAAAACAAAACCAAATCAAAACCAAAACCAAAACCAAAACACGCAATAGCGGTTTTGCAAAACCAAAGCCAAAACCAAAACATGACGGTAATCCAGATCCAAAAACAAAACCAAAACACCGGGGTCAGTGACCATCTCTAGTTCTGAGCCACGGTAAACCCAAAATGATAGAGTTAATGGACAACACCTAGAAACTAATGTGCTCTGAATGTAAAAATTCTACCTGCAGCTGGACAGGAAGGGTGACTCTGGTAATGGAGCCATTGGAGAGATGGTTCCCATCGACAGCGGTAAGGGATAATGGCTGAGGAAAGGTCTGCAAAGGCAGATGGAGTTGGAAAACAAGAGCAGAGGAGATGAAGTTCCCGGCGGAGCCAGAGTCCATAAAGGCTGATGTAATTATGCACCCACTACGAGTGTCCAAATTATAATCTTTCAGAGTAACTTCCACACTCTTAGTTCGGTCTCCCTGCTACAGACTAGGAGGGAGTGTTTCCCAGGCTCTTGGGGCAAGAGGAAAGAAGATGACTGCCTCTCCACCATCTCCTCTTGGATGTCTTTGCGCTTTCTAAAACGTAACATTTCTAAAACAGAACTCATTGTCTTCCCTCTTTCTTGATTCCCTTCCCACCTTGACCTCTCTATCAGTGTCAACAACACCACCTTCTCTTCTGTCCCCTACTCCGCTGCCAAGTAGTCACCCTTGACCCCTCCCTCTATTTTACATTACAGAAACATGGCTCACCGCCTCTGACACCACATTCTCTGCAGCTCTCTCCTATGGGGACTCTCCCTCAGTGCACAGTACTAATAATTTAAATATATTTATACAACAAGTTATTTATAGGTGATCCAGCCACACCATTCATATTAATTAAACCCTCTCATTACCTCGCTCAGTCTCATCAAAAGACTAATGCCCAGAGTTTATGAACCATTGTACTGCTGCCCAGAGTGTTTGCACATTGTATGTCTGCCCAGAGTCTGCAACAGTGTATGCCTGCCCAATGTCTACACCAGTGTTTGCATGCCCAAAGTCTGTACCAGTGAATGTCTGCCCAATGTCTGTACCAGTGTACACCTGCCCAAAGTCTGTACCAGTAAATTGACTTTCTGATAAATTACTTAACATATAATACATGTCAGGGATAGCACAGCGGGCCATAATATGAATGAAATCGATCTCACACCAGCGTCTGAGGGGCATGGACCATCAGAGAGGAGGTAGGGGCCGTGCACTGTAACAATAGGCTGCATAGCCCCTACATTGAGCACGAGTCAAAGGGGAGCAATTATGGCGGCGCACAGGTGTATAAAACAATAATCTAGGAGGCCCTGGACCGGCCTGAAGAGTCAACGAATAATCATACTTATTACATACCCCCACTAACCCGCCCCCCCCCCCCCCAATTAATCACATTAGGCAGCCTTCTGAACAATGTCCCAGTATGTTCTATGGCCAATCAGCCTCTGTAGGTAGGCCAGCGGCATGGCACAGAGCAATACATTAAGTCTGGTATCAGCCAGGTATCATCACAGCTCTGTATACTATGCTGTCAGCAACAACCCTACAACCCTATATGCTACTGCAGATGATATCTCATTATAACTAGAGATGGTCACTGACCCCCGTGTTTTGGTTTTGGATTCGGTTTTGGATCTGGATTACCGTCGTGTTTTGGTTTTGGTTTTGGTTTTGCAAAACCTCCATTGCGTGTTTTGGTTTTGGTTTTGGTTTTGGTTGGTTTTGTTTTGCTATATTTTGGGAAAATCCATGTTTTTGGGCCTAAATTAACCCAATTTAGTGCTCCAACTGTTTTAGAGACAAGTAATCTAATTGTTGAGGTAATAAATCATCCAAAAAAACAGTTTAATTCTTCGTTGGTAGGCCTATTCTACACACAAAACAGATTGTCTTCCTCTCCATCTATGCATATTGGCAATGCAGCCATCGTCTTTGAATGTATATTACACCCTACACTTATAGTTAAATATGTAAAGAAATGGAAAAAGCCAGTTTGGTTTCTGTCTCTCAAGGCCCCCCTCCACTTGTATAAAATACCCAAAAATTCAGCCATTATAGACTGTACAATATTAATTGACATGGAGAAAGCCAGTTTGGTTTCTGTCTCTCAAGGCCCCCCTCCACTTGTATAAAATACCAAAAAATTCAGCCATTATAGACTGTACAATATTAATTGACATGGAGAAAGCCAGTTTGGTTTCTGTCTCTCTAGGCCCCCCTCCACTTGTATAAAATACCAAAAAATTCAGCCATTATAGACTGTACAATATTATGAAAAATGGACAAAGCCAGTTTAGGGTCACTCTGTCTATGACACCCTACCCTTAAGGATAAATTGCCCTAACAGCAGCCTTTCAAGATGGTATGTGATATGGAAATGCCACAAGTTTCTTTCCTCTTTGGGGGTAGATTGCTCCCTACACTTACATAGAAAGTTTTAAAAAGATGTTATCGTCATCATCTTCAGCTTCATCCTCACCCTCATCAGTGTGTACGTCATCATCACAGACTATCAATTCATCGCCGCTTGAATCCGCCATTAGAGAACAGTCAGTGCTTGGATGTCTTGGATGGTGAAGGCCTTCCTCGTGGAAGATGTAGTTCATTTTTATAAACATCATTTTCTCCACATTTTTGGGAAGTAACCTTCTACGGCGATCACTGACTAAGTTCCCTGCTGTGCTGAACACTCGTTCAGAGTACACACTGGAGGGTGGGCAGCTTAGGTATTGCAAAGCAAGTTTGTACATGGGTTTCCAAATGGCCTGCTTTTCTTCCCAGTAAGGAAAGGGACTGTCTGACATTTCCATATCAACTACCTCTTGAAAGTAATCCTCCACCATCCTTTGCATGTTTATACTCATATTGGATGGAGTTATGGGCAAAGTGACACATTTTTTTGAAAAATCCTTCAAACCAGCCCAGATGTTAAATTGTTCTGGTCTGCCCCCTGTGTCTTCCCTGCTTCTTTTTTGGAAATTTAATTTTTTTACGAGCAACAGCTTGAGAAAGTGAAGGAGGACACGTCGTCAAGCCGAGGCCCAGTTCAGCGGCCAACTTGCTGAGCAATAGCTCCTTGCAAAAGTTCACATCTCGCTCATTTACAAGTAAAGACTCAATGTAGGTTTTAAACCTTGGATCAAGCACAGTGGCCAAAACGTACTGATCCGAGTTCAAGATCTTAATAACTCGAGGATCATTGTGAAGCGAATTAAGTACTTGATCGACAAGGCCAACATACTTTGCTGAATTGCTTGCTTTCAGCTCCTCCTTCATTTTCTCAAGCTGCTTTTCCAATAGTCTAATTAAAGGAATGACTTGGCTCAAACTAGCAGAGTCAGCACTGATCTCACATGTCACAACTTCAAATGGTTTTAGCACCTTGCACAGCACTGAAAGGATTCCCCACTGTGCAAGAGTGAAATACATCCCCCCTCCTTTCCCAATGTCATGACTTGTGCAATATGCTTGGATGGCTTTGCGCTGTTCCTCCATCCTCTGAAGCATGTACAGGGTGGAATTCCACCGAGTTACCACCTCTTGCTTAAGTTGGTGGCAGGGCAAGTTAAACTGCTCTTGGAGCTGCTGTAATCTCCTACATGCTGTGGCTGAATGTCTGAAATGGCCTGAAATTTTACGGGCCACCGAAAGCATCTCCTGCACCTCACGGTTATTTCGTAGGAAGCTCTGCACCACCAAGTTGATGGTGTGAGCAAAACAGGGAATATGTTGGAAATCACCCAGCTGTAATGCTCGCACTATATTGTTGGCGTTATCTGAAATGACATACCCTGGGGAGAGTCCGAGTGGTATAAGCCATGCATCAATCACATCTCTCAGTTTGCGTAACAAATTGTCAGCCGTATGCCTGTTAGTGAAGCCGGTGATACAAAGAGTGGCCTGCCTGTGACAAATGTTACGTAGTGGTGTACATGCTGCTGCTGTTCCTGCTGGTGAAGGTGAATGACCAACCCAGTGGGCTGTCACAGTCATATAGTCTTTGGTTTGGCCACTTCCACTTGTCCACATATCTGTGGTTAAGTGAACAGTGGGCAGAATGGCATTTTTCAGCGCAATCTCTACATTTTTACACACTTTTTGGTATAGTTGTGGAATAGCTTTACGGGAGAAATGGTGTCGCGATGGAATTCTGTAACGCGGACACAAAACCTCAATTAACTGTGAAAAACCAGCTGCGTTTATTGTGGAGATTGGACGCAGATCTAACACTAACATTGCAGCCATGGCGTCTGTGATTCGCTTGGCGACTGGGTGACTGCTGTCATATTTGCTTCCCCTCGCAAATGATTGTTTCACAGTTAATTGCTGAAATGTAGGACTGCTCATTTTATTCACCTTCCTCTGGGATGACGATTCACCCCCAGCAGCAGCAACAGCAGCAGCAGGACTAACGCTTTCTTCAGAGGAATCAATAATAGTGCCGGAGTCATCCAGCCTTAAGTGGGATGCCGGGCTAACTCCGAGCGCTACTGAGGATATTGATGAGGATGGTGTGGTGGGTGTATTTTGTAGCCGTCGGTATGTCGGTGAGCGGAGGGTCTTAGCTGATGAGGGAGTGCTTGTATTCTTTTGGGAAGAACTTTCAGCTTTTCCCAACACTTTGCCATGAACTCTCGTTAAATGGCGTAACATAGACGAGGTTCCAAGATGGTTAAGGTCCCTCCCTCGACTGACTGTGGCTTCACATACACTACAAATGGCTATACAATTGTTGTCTGGATTTGGGTAGAAATAATTCCACACATAAGAAGTGGATTTTTTTGTTTTATGCCCAGGCATGACAATGGCCTTTTTCTTGTCACGTGCCAGAACTGCTGCCACTGGTGCAGGACTTACACAAACAACCTCATCCTCATCAACATCCTCATTAGCGCCCTCGTCGCCTACACAAATCTCCCCCTCATCCTCTTCTAATTCCAAAGTGGCATCCTCAATTTGGGTATCACCGGCTACACTCGGGCTATTAAGGCACACATCAGCAGAATGCTCACGATTAGACATCCCACTGTTGGATGGACTCTCCACAGGGATTGTTGTCATTTGTGAATCAGAGCAAATATTCTCCTGTAATGCCTCACTGTTATCTTGCAGCTCGGCTTTGACGCGTAACAGTAGTTGTGCACCAATTGTAGGCTGGGTAACTTTTTGGGATCTGCCACTATTAACCAAAGGTGAAGGCCTCATTCTCTCTTTGCCACTGCGTGTGTAGAATGGCATGCTTGCAATTTTTTTTTTATCGTCACTTAACTTTTGCTCAGTTACACTTCTTTTTCGCTTCAATACAGTAAAAAATTTTTTGGTTTTTGTTTTTTGCACTAATTTGAAAACACTCTGTTGTTTGACATCGCCTTGGCCAGATGACGTACTGGGAACACTAACATCAGGACTGGTGACAGAACCTGGTTGCTCATTTAGATCATATGTGGACTGCTTTGAATCCATTCTGAGCGCAAACCACTGGGGAGTGCTAAAAATTATTTAGTAGATACTGCTGACAGATATGACTTTTGACAGCCAGAAATATTAATGCACAATTAGGGAGGACACCCCAAAAACACTGAGGAGTGCTAAAAACTATTTAGTAGATACTGCTGACAGATATGACTTTTGACAGCCAGAAATATTAATGCACAATTAGGGAGGACACCCCAAAAACACTGAGGAGTGCTAAAAATTATTTAGTAGATACTGCTGACAGATATGACTTTTGACAGCCAGAAATATTAATGCACAATTAGGGAGGACACCCCAAAAGCACTGAGGAGTGCTAAAAATTATTTAGTAGATTCTGCTGACAGTTATGACTTTTGACAGCCAGAAATATTAATGCACAATTAGGGAGGACACCCCAAAAGCACTGAGGAGTGCTAAAAATTATTTAGTAGATTCTGCTGACAGTTATGACTTTTGACAGCCAGAAATATTAATGCACAATTAGGGAGGACACCCCAAAAGCACTGAGGAGTGCTAAAAATTATTTAGTAGATACTGCTGACAGATATGACTTTTGACAGCCAGAAATATTAATGCACAATTAGGGAGGACACCCCAAAAACACTGAGGAGTGCTAAAAATTATTTAGTAGATACTGCTGACAGATATGACTTTTGACAGCCAGAAATATTAATGCACAATTAGGGAGGACACCCCAAAAGCACTGAGGAGTGCTAAAAATTATTTAGTAGATTCTGCTGACAGTTATGACTTTTGACAGCCAGAAATATTAATGCACAATTAGGGAGGACACCCCAAAAGCACTGAGGAGTGCTAAAAATTATTTAGTAGATTCTGCTGACAGTTATGACTTTTGACAGCCAGAAATATTAATGCACAATTAGGGAGGACACCCCAAAAGCACTGAGGAGTGCTAAAAATTATTTAGTAGATACTGCTGACAGATATGACTTTTGACAGCCAGAAATATTAATGCACAATTAGGGAGGACACCCCAAAAACACTGAGGAGTGCTAAAAATTATTTAGTAGATACTGCTGACAGATATGACTTTTGACAGCCAGAAATATTAATGCACAATTAGGGAGGACACCCCAAAAACACTGAGGAGTGCTAAAAATTATTTAGTAGATACTGCTGACAGATATGACTTTTGACAGCCAGAAATATTAATGCACAATTAGGGAGGACACCCCAAAAACACTGAGGAGTGCTAAAAATTATTTAGTAGATACTGCTGACAGATATGACTTTTGACAGCCAGAAATATTAATGCACAATTAGGGAGGACACCCCAAAAACACTGAGGAGTGCTAAAAATTATTTAGTAGATACTGCTGACAGATATGACTTTTGACAGCCAGAAATATTAATGCACAATTAGGGAGGACACCCCAAAAACACTGAGGAGTGCTAAAAATTATTTAGTAGATACTGCTGACAGATATGACTTTTGACAGCCAGAAATATTAATGCACAATTAGGGAGGACACCCCAAAAGCACTGAGGAGTGCTAAAAATTATTTAGTAGATTCTGCTGACAGTTATGACTTTTGACAGCCAGAAATATTAATGCACAATTAGGGAGGACACCCCAAAAGCACTGAGGAGTGCTAAAAATTATTTAGTAGATTCTGCTGACAGTTATGACTTTTGACAGCCAGAAATATTAATGCACAATTAGGGAGGACACCCCAAAAGCACTGAGGAGTGCTAAAAATTATTTAGTAGATACTGCTGACAGATATGACTTTTGACAGCCAAAAATATTAATGCACAATTAGGGAGGACACCCCAAAAACACTGAGGAGTGCTAAAAATTATTTAGTAGATACTGCTGACAGATATGACTTTTGACAGCCAGAAATATTAATGCACAATTAGGGAGGACACCCCAAAAACACTGAGGAGTGCTAAAAATTATTTAGTAGATACTGCTGACAGATATGACTTTTGACAGCCAGAAATATTAATGCACAATTAGGGAGGACACCCCAAAAACACTGAGGAGTGCTAAAAATTATTTAGTAGATACTGCTGACAGATATGACTTTTGACAGCCAGAAATATTAATGCACAATTAGGGAGGACACCCCAAAAGCACTGAGGAGTGCTAAAAATTATTTAGTAGATTCTGCTGACAGTTATGACTTTTGACAGCCAGAAATATTAATGCACAATTAGGGAGGACACCCCAAAAGCACTGAGGAGTGCTAAAAATTATTTAGTAGATTCTGCTGACAGTTATGACTTTTGACAGCCAGAAATATTAATGCACAATTAGGGAGGACACCCCAAAAGCACTGAGGAGTGCTAAAAATTATTTAGTAGATACTGCTGACAGATATGACTTTTGACAGGCAGAAATATTAATGCACAATTAGGGAGGACACCCCAAAAACACTGAGGAGTGCTAAAAATTATTTAGTAGATACTGCTGACAGATATGACTTTTGACAGCCAGAAATATTAATGCACAATTAGGGAGGACACCCCAAAAACACTGAGGAGTGCTAAAAATTATTTAGTAGATACTGCTGACAGATATGACTTTTGACAGCCAGAAATATTAATGCACAATTAGGGAGGACACCCCAAAAACACTGAGGAGTGCTAAAAATTATTTAGTAGATACTGCTGACAGATATGACTTTTGACAGGCAGAAATATTAATGCACAATTAGGGAGGACACCCCAAAAACACTGAGGAGTGCTAAAAATTATTTAGTAGATACTGCTGACAGATATGACTTTTGACAGCCAGAAATATTAATGCACAATTAGGGAGGACACCCCAAAAACACTGAGGAGTGCTAAAAATTATTTAGTAGATACTGCTGACAGATATGACTTTTGACAGCCAGAAATATTAATGCACAATTAGGGAGGACACCCCAAAAGCACTGAGGAGTGCTAAAAATTATTTAGTAGATTCTGCTGACAGTTATGACTTTTGACAGCCAGAAATATTAATGCACAATTAGGGAGGACACCCCAAAAGCACTGAGGAGTGCTAAAAATTATTTAGTAGATTCTGCTGACAGTTATGACTTTTGACAGCCAGAAATATTAATGCACAATTAGGGAGGACACCCCAAAAGCACTGAGGAGTGCTAAAAATTATTTAGTAGATACTGCTGACAGATATGACTTTTGACAGCCAAAAATATTAATGCACAATTAGGGAGGACACCCCAAAAACACTGAGGAGTGCTAAAAATTATTTAGTAGATACTGCTGACAGATATGACTTTTGACAGCCAGAAATATTAATGCACAATTAGGGAGGACACCCCAAAAACACTGAGGAGTGCTAAAAATTATTTAGTAGATACTGCTGACAGATATGACTTTTGACAGCCAGAAATATTAATGCACAATTAGGGAGGACACCCCAAAAACACTGAGGAGTGCTAAAAATTATTTAGTAGATACTGCTGACAGATATGACTTTTGACAGCCAGAAATATTAATGCACAATTAGGGAGGACACCCCAAAAACACTGAGGAGTGCTAAAAATTATTTAGTAGATACTGCTGACAGATATGACTTTTGACAGCCAGAAATATTAATGCACAATTAGGGAGGACACCCCAAAAACACTGAGGAGTGCTAAAAATTATTTAGTAGATTCTGCTGACAGTTATGACTTTTGACAGCCAGAAATATTAATGCACAATTAGGGAGGACACCCCAAAAGCACTGAGGAGTGCTAAAAATTATTTAGTAGATTCTGCTGACAGTTATGACTTTTGACAGCCAGAAATATTAATGCACAATTAGGGAGGACACCCCAAAAGCACTGAGGAGTGCTAACAATTATTTAGTAGATACTGCTGACAGATATGACTTTTGACAGCCAGAAATATTAATGCACAATTAGGGAGGACACCCCAAAAACACTGAGGAGTGCTAAAAATTATTTAGTAGATACTGCTGACAGATATGACTTTTGACAGCCAGAAATATTAATGCACAATTAGGGAGGACACCCCAAAAACACTGAGGAGTGCTACAAATTATTTAGTAGATACTGCTGACAGATATGACTTTTGACAGCCAGAAATATTAATGCACAATTATGGGGGACACCCCAAAAGCGCTGGGGAGTGCCAAATATGAAGAAAAAATAATAAACCTCTATCCTCCTCTCTGCACTAGCGATTTTGGTTAGAGCAATTGCAAGAACAATATTGTATTCTCTGTCCCTGCTCTAATTAGCCTATGACTACACCCTGCTCTCTCCCTCTGTCAAATGGCGATGGATTGCTGTGGAGGCGTGTATTTATAAAGTTGAAGTATCGCGAGAACCGAGTCCCGAGATCCGACGACGTCACAATGACGTTCGGCCTCGATTTGGATTCGGAATGGGCGGGAGAGTACCGAGCTGCTCAGCTCGGTACTCGGATACCCAAAGTTCGGGTGGGTTCGGTTCTCGGAGAACCGGACCCGCCCATCTCTAATTATAACACACATTTTATTATTTAGAATATGCATGATAGCATTTTAAAAGTGAAATAGATTCAACATGTTGAAACATACCCTTCTAATCATTATGGTATAATAGAATGTTGCCCTTCCTGTATATAAGCAAATAATGAACTAAATGCAAATCAAATATATAACAAAATGTATAAAGTTATTATGTAGTGATATTGCCTAATAAAATTCATATATTCAGAGCTTGATAATAGATTGGTTTAAAGTGCTGTTTGAAACAGTTATTTAGATTATGCATGTTAGCAATTCACTAGGAACAACCTATCAATTTCTGCATCAGTAATGCAAGGGTTACTAGTGAATCTTTAGGCTGAATCCTCATGCATTGTAGTTGTTAATATGTGTAGCGACAGGTATGTTTTAAATAAAGAAAATTAACCTCACAGTCCCCAAAGATCCTTTACTCTCTCGACTAGAGTGAAAAGATAGCAGGTGGTGGAAATGAATAACTAATGTAATGTACGGTAAATAGATAAAAATAAAAATGATAAATATAAAAGAAGAATAGTTAATAAAAAAGCAAAATGTGTGAATAAATCTTTTCTGGAGAGATTCATTTGGACCAATTGTACCACTATAAAGTTTGCACTATGATATGCAGAAGAAGGTATATGGTACAAACTTTGCAGTACTGCAGTTTCTTCAAATGCATTTTGCAACATATAGCTTCTCCAGTGAGCTCTCATAGTACACCTTTGCTTTTTTATTATTTATAGTTCTTATTTTTATATTTTATTTTTCTCTAATTTCCCTCCCATAGCACTCTTCACAAATTCTCGTACCAACCTTGCTTTGTACATCATTGTGGTATTTTCAATAATAAAATATAACTCAAATAAGTTTAACTTCCATCTAGCTAATATTACCTAATTACAAAAATTATGCTGATTACTAAACCTACTAGAATAATGACTTCAAATAGGATCTGTCCAAAAATGGCACCTTAATATAAAGAAACACAATAGGTAAGTAAAGACTGTCACTCTGTAGCTACATCTATATCCAGTTAAAAATAATTGAACATACCAGAATCATACTGTAGCAAATATATATTTCAAAATTTAGGCAATCTCTGTCAGAAGCCATAATTCAAGAGTTAATCCAGCAAGTTGACGTAATAAGCAATATGATTTTAATTAGGTAAAAATGTAATACTTTACTATTTTCCTAATATTACCATTTGAATTAGGCTAAATTAGTTTTAAAATCTCTGCTTACTTAATTTTAAAAGGGAATATGCTGTGGGGGCTTTCACCATAAGGAGTTAAAGCAACAAAGAGGTTATTATAGGGAAGAGTAAAAGAAAAGGCCAAGAGGTGCAGGAATATTAAATCCTGGCAGGGGCAGAGCTCCAAAGTTTTGTTAGGGGCCCAGTGATGCCGATGTATCCTCCTGAGCCCCCACTCAGCTCTGAGAAGAGTAGAGAGGGGACGTCTTCTGAGCATACGCATCCTCGCTGAGAAGAAAACTTTTCAGAGCAAAGTGGTTGCCTTGGGGGCTGATGTGGGCGACCAGAAGGCTGCTTGTGTTTTCCAAACACCCCTTACCTCTGGGCTAAATAGTGGCCGCACCCCTGCACCCATGATAGTTCCACCACTGAATCCTGATTTGATTATTGTCAATTAATATAAATTTATGGAAATGGCTATTCCATTTGTCTGATTGCTATATATCCCCCCAAGTATTTCTTCTTGATATATGTAAATATTTTTTTATATCTTTGCAGCACATGATATGTTATATATATTAACCATAAATAGTTTTTTTTCACAGTATTTGAACACTTTTTATAGCCATATTCATGATGAGTGTATGGACCTCCCACTTATCCTCTTATATAGCTCATATGGTATATTATTAAATGTCTCCATAGATGTAATTTAGTTATAACGGTCAACTAGTTAATGTTTTTTGCTAGCAGGTAGTTGTGTACCAAAAAATTGTTGAAATCAGCAAAGCAAATGACCACATTGTGGAGGAAATTTGACATCTTAACAGAGTGATATATTAAAGAAAATGAATGTACACTCCTTTGCCCTCTAATTTAAAAAATGTAATCTAAACAGCACTGCCACAGACCAAGTCATTGCAAAATATCAGGCGAAGAAGTATGCCCATATTTAATGGAATATAACTGGATGCAAACATGGTATCTGGAAAAGTGTCCACAGTTTGTTCAATAAATGTTTAATAAAATTTAATTAAAAAAAATTCTGTGTTGATGTTAAATCGTCCTGAAAAAAGTGTTTTTTTCCAGGCAGGTTTGTGTTTTTCAATACTGTGTCTCTTTGGTTAATGCCTGAAGGATATTCTTTGTACATCACCTGTCACTCACCGGAAGGTTAGTGCCTCTAGTTTGGGACATGGGTCTCTCTCTCTCTTGCCGGCGCCTGTTCGGCGCCATCTTGACCAAGAACTGCGCATGTGCAGAAACCACAAACTGTTAAAACCTTGCTCATAGTCTCATTGGTCAATCAATCACCTCTCACTACTTAAGGCACCTGTTACTCTATTACCGTTGTCTGTTCTTTGGTTCTCATTCCCTTGTGACTCCGAGGTGTTTCCGGTTTCTACTCGTGCTCTCTGTTTGCTGTGGAACATACCTGCACCTGGACAAGCCTTCTCTCCATATCATGGTACAACTTGCCAGCCGCAGACCACTCCACGCTACCTTGTTACATACCTACACCTGGACAAGCCTTCTCTCCATACAGTGTTACAACTTGCTAGTCGCAGACCACACTACGCTACCTGATAACATACCTGCACCTGGACAAGTCGTCTCTCCATATCAGTGGTACAACTTGCTACTCGCAGACCACTCTACGCTACCTGATAACATAACTGCACCTGGACAAGTCTTCTCTCCATATCAGTGGTACAACTTGCTAGCCGCAGACCACTTCACGCTATCTAGTATTATACCAGCATCTACATAAGTCTTTACATCTACCAACGGGAACATATGTCAGGAGCAGCTTACCCTACTATGTCGCATGGTACCTGTTATTAGGACTAAAGCCTATAGTGCCTCTGAAGTATAGCTGCGAGTCGCTGACTCTCCTGTTGCATTATTGATTTGTCCTTCCATAGACTTTATCCAGTTGTCATATGTTAGTCTGCTGTATGCTACCTGTGTGCTAATGCACTTTGGAACTTTCTACTCCTTTTATTACTGCTCATCAGTCTCCCGTGTTACCATTGTTTTCATTGTTCAGAGACTCTGCATTTATATCATTGACATTCCCTTTCCTATTCAATTGTACAGTTCCGTATATTCACCACACTTCCCAGAGGGCCGCGACCTGCACAGTGGCAGCCGCTAAAACCATACTCCCTTGCGGGAGTTCCTGGAGAAGACCAGCCACTGTGTTAGACTCCGCGCCTCTGGTAGAGTAAAATTCCACCTGGTGAATTCTGGGTAAAACTCCTTGTGCCCGTGACATCACCCTTCAGAATCTCACCCTTCAATTGTGGTAAGGTGAGGGCTGGCTGATTATAAAATTACTTTAATGATTAATCTTTGTATACATAGAATATTTGCTAACACCGTAGATGCAAGCGATGCAGTTGAGAGGGAGTGGGGGGTGCTTTCCTGTCAAAGCCTCATGTATATCTGAGTTGTTCACCACGGCAGCCCTTTAAAATTATTGCTGTGGGGCCCACAAACATCTAGCTATGCCCCAGATTATTTGTCACAGGAAAGTAAAAGTAAAAAAGGTAAAAACACAAAGCTTTGAAACAGTAATAGGAGATTAACTTACCCTGACCATAGGTCTTCCCATGAATCTTATATTTTCATTAATTGAACTCATCAGTTGCAGAATGATCGGCTCATCATATTCAAATCTATGATTGAGTAGTATGGACACAATTATATTGGCTACAGCAGCAGTAACAATGGTCAAATTATTAAAGGATTTTCCTAAAATGGAAAAAAAAATGAAAGTCATCAGCAATATGAAATATCTATCTATCTATCTATCTATCTATCTATCTATCTATCTATCTATCTATCTATGGGATGAATTTAACCCAAATTAAAAGCAGAAGTTTGTGCTCATAACTAGTTTAGCTTGTGTTGCATAACTAGTAAGGAGCAGGTAGGGGAGTTGGGTACGCCCATTGGTGGTGTCACTATGGGAAGGCTTAAGGCAGGCTATAAAACACATTGATTGATAAGGTTCTGATGTTAGGATTGAGGAAAAGTTGCAAGGATAAGTGTTCACTCTTCCTCCAACTGCCTGTCCTACTGCTAATTCTCGGTTTTCTTTCCCCTCCTACTTTGCTCATTCCTATTCCTGTTCCCTGGTTTCTGCTTTCCTTGATCTCTTTGCTTTCTCTTTTCTGTTCCTCCGTTCTCCTTGCGCCTTGGTGTGCTCCCCCCCCGCCCGATTTTCTTGGCCAGTTGTGACCTCCGTTAATCTGCCCCCCCCCACAAGCCTCACCACATTCACCACATTTCTGTGTTTACCTAGTTCTCCAGTTGCCTTATGGACAGCCCTAGTGGCACCTCCATATGCCCTGGCTCAACCCCGCCCACCAATGCTTTAGCTGACCATCATTGCAGCCACTCCTCTCCTCCTGAGAGGGCGAGCAGCCATGTCTCCAGGTCTCGGGCTGGGCTCAGTGGAGGAACGTTAGAACAGCTTGGGATATTGCTTCATTCCATGCCGTGCCATTCCGCACCCTTCTGTGCTGCTCCTCCTGCCTTTCTGATGTGGTAGGTGGGCTCGGGTGGACAGGCACCCCCCTGTGCACTCTACCTCCCCTTGCATGTATTCAGCATCTTCCTGTGTCTCCTCGTCAGCTCTGTGGCATCCGATTTGGTCCTGGCTGGTATGTTGGGTCATGTCCTTACTAAGGACTCTTGTTCTTAGTTAGATTTATCTGTTGTCTGATTTTCAGATTTAACTACTTTGTACTACACTTTTCTTAATGGTATTTGTACCTTGAAATTGTGTGGTTGTTCATGAAAAATGGCTCTTGGTCAGTGTTAAGGGCTTTTGTCAGTGACTTGTCATAACTATCACACATAAACCCTCATATTTTGACTTTTCACTTGGTAAGTGCTATGACAAGTGCTTTTTCTTGATCGGACTCAGTTGATCGCCAGAGCACAGAGTTTGACTGCTCCAGCTGAGAACATTATTTAGTATGGACCTTTCTATGAGGATCAACCACCTAACTATCCATAGCTACTGTATGTCCACATTTAGGTATTCCATGGCTCTTTCTCTTATATTATTATTCTTTTTTTATGTAGTGTAAATACATTATGATGTACAGTTAGGGGATCATAATTCCAACAAATTACATACAATGGTATAAACAGAAGGTAATATGATTAGGTGTAAATGAGTTTGAAATTTAAGAGGTGTGGGAAAACAATTGATAAATAAGGTAAAGAAATAACAATTGTAGCTGCTAGTGGGTAAAGTCTACCTGGTTACTGCAAGGCAATATTAAACAGACATTGGTGACTGGCATTTCTGTTCAACTATTTTTGCTGTATACAGTAGAATTTTAAAGACAGTCAGTTGCTGGCAAACTGGGTGGACTTTCACCATATACATTAACCAATTTTATTTCCTGTTCTGGTTCAGGAAAAGGTTTTCACTTTTGTGCTACATGAGCACCTATGTGATTATTATCATACTCCCTGCTGGATACAGAGCCAGGGCAATTTTTCCCAAACTTGGCAGAAGTTGTGGTGGCTGCTGCCGCCAACAAGGAGGCCTCGGAGAACTCATTGGGCCCAGCAGCTCAACTGAGAAAGTATTTCAGTAGATCTTCAAAATATTTACTGATTTACTGATTTAAAAGACTACCAAATGAGAAGCTGCCATGATTGACTCTTTCTGTGTCTCCCTCTCTCTTTCTCTGGAAAGTTTCAGTTTTGGTCTTTCTAAAGGGAATCCCCTTCCCCTCAGTTTCTGTTTGTTTCATTTCGTGTATGGGAGTTTTATCCCATTGCCTCAGTTTAGTTCACTTTTTTGGTATGGCTTTTAACAATGTGCAAATTATGTATGCTGTACAGCAGTAATCGAGCATCAACTTCATTATTTTTTTTCTCCACTATGAAAGAGTACCCGGCTGATTTTTTTGTGTGGTAGTAATTTATATCCTTTTTAAACACCCCCCAAAAAATGGGAATCCCTAATGTCAATTGAATCTAGCGTTTTCAATTATATGTGCGTTTTTGCCGTAACGCAAAACATGAGGCAGATAAAGTAATTTGGGGCCTGATTCATTAAGGATCTTAAATGAAGAGGATTCTTATTTCAGTCTCCTGGACAAAACCATGTTATATTGCAAGGGGTGCAAATGAGTGTTCTGTTTTGCACATAAGTTAAATACTGCCTGTTTTTTCATGTAGCACACAAATATCAACTTTAAATTTCAGTGTACAAATAAGCTATCAAGTATTTGTGTGCTACATGAAAAAACAGCCAGTATTTAACTTATGTGCAAAACAGAACACTCATCAAAACAACATGGTTTTGTCCAGGAGACTGAAATAAGAATCCTCTTCATTTAAGATCCTTAATGAATCAGGTCCTTGGTTTGGATTTTTGGACTCGGGAAGAAGAGTTACCTTAGGGGTCAAAATTTTGCATTGATTCCTTAATAAAAACCCATAATACTTTAAATAAACTGGATAAAGAATCCGCGATTAGTAAATTATTTAATAAATTGAAAAATCAATATTTAATCAACTAATTGTCAGACAGTCAAGATATTTGGCAGAAATAGTTGTTTTGACATCCTCTCTTAACTAAAAAAAATTCGTAGAAATCTGAGATGGGTGGTGGACAACCCTGGTTGAACTGACATGGAATGACCCCACTGCATTCACAGTTTTGTATTTGTGAGAACATTATGTGGGAGATAGGGCAATATTTAATCAAAAGTGCATCAATTTCTAACTGAAATCAACGTACAACCTTCATTTCCTACACATCTCTCTTTACATGGCACATCAGTAACATTGCAACTGGATGGTGCAGGAAGGTTAACATTATTATATGAATGTATTCCACACTGAATTTTACATGTAGTATTTTAGATCTTTAGCATTTATATGAAGAAAAATGTGTTCAGGATTCTAAAATGGATTTATTTATTTTTTAATTTTATGTCTTAGTCTTTGGCAAATTTGGAATTGTATATGAAAGTGAGACACAAAGGGAGTTCGGTTATGGAATATTTGGTGAGGGACTGTAAATAGCAGTGAAATAAGCAGTTAACATAAAGCAGAATGAAGCCTGGTGTATTTATCTTAAGACATGTATAATTACAATGTATAGTAGGACATCTAAATGCACTCTTTATTGTATTAACAGATAGAGCAGCCCTTGTTGCATAATTTGACATTGCTCATCACAAATTTATCGAATTGATGGTATCACACTTTTCCATTGATAAACAATGGTTATAGCTGTGGAATGTTGAAATTCATTGTGCAATAAAGCCTACTCAAACTTTATTTTACCAGCACATTGAATAATTACAGAAAATGCAGAATACGAAGGAGATTAGATCAAGCAGAGAATAACACAAATAGCTGGGAATAGAGTATGTATGTAATAACACTAACAAATGATAGTGATGTTTAATCCCTGCTATTGTGAAAATTATAGAGTAACAACTCACCTCCATATGATTTAAATGTCTGTGTTAAATGTTCAGCCTCTTCAATAATCTTGTTTTCTATAGTCTTCTTCCCCATTCCATAATCTCGCAATGTTGAAAGAGTAAATCGTCTCATCGCTTTCCAGTTCTCACCATTAGAAAAGACAACACCTAAACAGAATTATTAAAAGTACACATTAGTTCTGCAAAAACAACAACCAAAAAATAATACATGCCTCCCATGAGCTTCTCATAGCCTAAATCTTCTCATATCCCACTGTTTATGTACCTGAACACGTTACATGTAGGGAATATTCTTTGTAAATTAATATTTGAAAGAATTTAGAGCCTGAATACAGGCGGTCAGTTAATAAACCTGTGTGGTATGTTTGGCGTAGGACTGGCAACACTTAAGGTCATATTCGCTGGTAAAACATGCAAAATTTAGCTTCATAACGCAGAATGAGGCAAATATTTTGCATATAATACAGATAAGCCAACAGATTTATTTTCAATTTTGCAACCTATAAAACATACTTAAGTTGTATTATATTTATAAATTCTTTAAAGAAACTAAACACAGTTACCATTGCTCTTTCGGAATTTATCAAACACCGGAATGCGAGGTCTATCAGAAAATTCCTCAGCATAGTTGATAAGAGCATCTTTAATAGTATCATAACCACATAGGACAACTATCTTTGTCATGCCAAACTGGATGCTAAATACTGTGCCGTACTTCTTAGACATCTGTAAATAGACAAAAGGAGAAATAATTTGCACTATAAACAGAAATAAAATTAAGTTATGCCAGCAAATTAATAATGTCTCATAACTGGAACCCATAATATTGTATTGCCAGGAAAATAATAAAATAATATAAATATATATATATATATATATATATATATATATATATATATATGTGTGTGTGTGTGCGTGTGTGCCATTAAGCTATAAAGGCGCTCGGTTAAATGTGAATCCAAAGAACTCCAAATTGTACACAGACACAAATCTGTGAATCTGTGTAATACTGTATGGTATCATATACATTAGGCAGCTCCTCAAACTTAGCACTTATTTACAAGTGCTCAAAACCTAAACAATAAAACAGGGAAGAGAAGCGACACACATAGTGTATCAAATAGTAAAACCATTTATTGTTTCCAAACATGAATAGTGTGGCCTCATACCAAGTGATAAAATCAATAGCAGCTATTCTGGTGAATGTAATCCCTTCAGGGTAACTTGAAAGTTGAATCTTCTTACTTTCCACAAATGTGACTTCCAGGAGTTTAATGAACTAAAACTCATAAAGGAATAATATATATATATATATATATATATATATATATATATATATATATACACAAGTTAATCTGTGCATGATACTCATGCATTCTAGTCAAATCAAGCTACTTAAGGTGTTAAAAAGGTTCTTGTCATGCATTTGGGCCATAGCCCAGGCCTCCTCAGGGGAAGAGCGTTACTTCCCAACGTAAGCGCCCTTTTTTAACGTGGTTTTGTCCACGTCACCACCTCATCATTCTTCTCCATCACCTCACCCTTCATTTTCATTGCCACATCTATCCAGATGTCTATCCAGACACAGGGATCTCTCTCAGCGGTCCTGAGTATCACACTCCTCTCACTTTGTCACCCCCGGCAACCACCAACCACTCCCCACTGTCACCCCCGGCAACCACCAACCACTCCCAACTGTCACTTCTCCTTCAAGAAATATATATATATATTTTAAATCTTTAGAAACACTTTTAACAATTAATAAATTAAATTAACAAATTAAAAACATCTTAGTATACCAAATTTCAGCCCTTTCTGAATTTTTTTTTACACACACACTAAGAATTTAGTAGGTCAGTGTATAACTGTGCCCAGCAGGTGGCGCTGCAGCTTGGTTTTATTTTTTCCACACACACACACGCACGCACAGACAGACTAACACACGCCACTAAGCATTTATATTATAGATATATATATATATATATATATAGTGTAGTGCGTCTCAATAGACACTTGTATAATACCAAAATACAAGTGCACCATATTAAAAATACATAAATAGCATATCGAAATCCTTATATTCTTCCATATCTCTTCTCCGAGAACCGCATATGACGTCAGCGAAAGTATAAGAGCAGAAGTATGTTAGATGTATTAGACGGACGCTGGGCGTTTTGGGGGATAATTAGATCTGTTTTGTTATTGGAATTTGGAATTATTTATACTACTCTTGGAGAACTGCTTTTACATCAACCTCCTGAAAAAGTCTCTGGGAAAAAAACGCGTCGAGGTAGTCAGCTTTCTGCTGGACCTCCATATCTTATGAGATTATCCTTGACGGGAGTTTAACATCTTGGAGGAGCACAGATAAGCTTTTAGCATTTTAATCTAATGTACAGGCATTTGATATATAATTTGTATTAAAAGGAATCGTTTACCTGCATTTGGATTTTTATAAGCTATTTATTTATTTTTTAATACGGTACGCCTGTATTTTGGTATTATATAAGTGCCTATTGAGACGCACTACACTATGATTCACCAGTTAAGCTATTATTGATTTTACCACTTGGTACGAGGGCACACTATTCATGTTTGGAAAACAATAGATGGTTTTATTTTTTGATACACTGTGTTTTGCTTCTCTTCTCTGTTGTAATATATATATATATAAATATATATGTATCAAGCTACAGATGTTGAGGTATCATTTCTTGACAGTCAAGAATGGCGAGTATAACATTGCCATATGGAATAACATCAATCTAGTTGTGGAAACAAGAGATTGCACTATTGATGCAAAAAAACTAGCAGTACTTTTCTTTTTCTTACAGGATTAAAAGTAACATAGCTAAGTGTAAACTACCATTCTGCATTTGCACCCTCCTGCACAACTAAAGTAGTTCTTTACAAGCTGATGTTCAATTTAGCAAATTTGTGCAAATTTCTTGCAATTTTTTTCTACTATAAATAATATGGGAAAATTAATATATCCACTTGGACATATTCTCATTTAAATTACCTTGTAGTTCTTTCTGGTCTAATAAAAAAAAAATCATATTTATTTTAATATTAGGCATAAACGCTTTGGTGGTGTTTTAGCAGACATACTGTATTACCTCTATATATGTTTTATGAGGTTTTGACATGTTAATCATGTGTATATTTCCAATAATTGGTAAAGGCTTTGGTCCTGGGGGGAAATTCTTATAATTGTGTTGTTTCCGATTGTTAAAAACATAGGCCAAAAATAGGATGACTGCAGCGGACAGAATAATTGTGAAAGGGTCCATGGTATAAAATGTCTTCTGTAAAATCTAGCGAGGAAAGACAAAGGATAGGCATTTTATTTGAAAACTAAAATAGTTATCATACATATACAGTACAAGCAATAGTCACATATATTTCTTCTGTCATCCTACAGGAGACCACCAGAGAGGAGGAAGCAGTAAGACTGGCCCCTGTGGATGGGTCTCAATTTAAGTAAAATTATTATATAGTGTCAGATTCTACTGGATTTAAGATCTAACCTTACAGAGGTTCAAAGTTTGTAATAATATGTCTTATAGTAAAGAGTGTTGGACCCAAAAAAGATTGTTAGTACACATCAGGGACATAAGGCAGACCCTTGAAATTCAATCCCTCTATGCATGGGGTTATGGACTCCTTGCGAATTTTCATAAATAAGCGATAAAAATAATCCTGTCATTCACATGTTTAACATTAAATTGCGGCTGACTCACTTGGCACAAAAAGTTATATCTGGAAGAGAATCTATTGACTAATTGCTGTGTAGTGTGTTTGATTTAAGAAGATAAGTAAAGCTACATAATGATTCTTTTTTATCATAATGGCCTATTATAGTGAATACTCATACAGCACTCTCCTACTGAGAATTACTTCAGTTCAATTAACTTAATTTTCTTATAACTATTGGTTTACAGATATCTCCCTGTGCATTACTGTTTACAACTGGCCCCTCTTTTGTTTTGACCCCTTACTGTCTGAACACCTGCATTTCTCTAAGAACCCTGTTCCTGCAATTCATTTTGTACACTAACTCTGCTAACTTACTTGCACTGCTGCACAGCTAACCCGTGTCATATATCACGGCATTTCCACAGACATGATCTGCTTAGCATATATTGCAATTTATTAGAAATAGTAAGTGCTCGCTCACAAAAATACAAAGCACAGTAAATGTATTATGTCTTAATCAATACTCCTGTGAAGCTGTAAATAGTAGAGATGCTCACAGACCCCCGTGTTTTGGCTTTGGTTTTGGATCTGGATTAACTTCGTATTTTGGTTTTGGTTTTGGCAAAACCACCCTCGCGTGTTTTGGTTTTTGGTTTTGATTTTGGATCTGCACTTTTTTTGAAAAATTGCTAAAATATGCTAAAATCACACAATTTTATTCTTTTTTTGTTCCTACATTAATATTAACCTCAATAATACTAATTTCCAGTCAATTTTGAGCACCTCACAATACTATTTTCATACACTTTCGGACAAAGACTACAGCGAGCTGGCTGGATGCTAAGTCACAGAGCAACGACAGAAACACACGGCAGTTCATAGCACATCTGGGAAACATTGCCACACAGCAGTGGCAGAAAAGAAAAGTAGTGCAAGATGAATTTTCCTTTGGACCTCCCACCTATATGTTCAAAAGGTTTAACAAACTCACACAGAAACAGGAGGGGTAGCAGGTACAATTTAACAAGCAAGCACTTCAGTGACAAGCAGTGCCACTTTTGTGGCTGAAGTGCTTGGTTTGTTTGGGCCCCCACAAAACATGCTAACAATGGGCTTAAGGCAGCTAAGCTAACAGTGCTGTCAATGAACTCTACCGTGGCAAGTCCTGCACCAATGAAGCAGTTCTCGCCAGTGATAAGAAGAAGGCCATTGTCATGCCTGGGTATAAGACTAGGGCAGCACAGTGGCCTAGTGGTTAGCACTTCTGCCTCACAGCACTGGGGTCATGAGTTCAATTCCCGACCATGGCCTTATCTGTGTGGAGTTTGTATGTTCTCCCTGTGTTTGCATGGGTTTCCTCCGGGTGCTCCGGTTTCCTCCCACACTCCAAAAAACCCATACTGGTAGGTTATTTGGCTGCTATCAAAATTGACCCTAGTGTCTCCCTTTCTGTTTGTCTGTGTGAGTGTGTATATATTAGGAAATTTAGACTGTAAGCTCCAATGGGGCAGGGACTGATGTGAATGAGTTATCTGTACAGCGCTGCGGAATTAGTGGCGCTATATAAATAAATGATGATGATGATGATGATGAAGACTAAAAAATCCACCATGTATGTGTGTAATTATTTTTACCCAAATCCTGACAACAGTTGTCTAGCCATTTGTAGCGTTTGTAAAGCCACAGTCAGTAGAGGTAGGGACCTTAACCATCTAGGAACCTCATCCATGTTACCTTATTTGAAGCGAGTTCATGGCAAACTCTTGGGAAAATCAGAAATGTATACTAAAAAATACCAACAAGCAGTCCAGCATCAGCTAGCTCCCTTATCTCAGCTACATCCCAGCACCTGCAATCTACACCACCAACTGCTTTAACATCAATATAGTCTCTAGTGTTTGGAGTTAGTCCTGCATCCAAATTGCTAAGGCTAGATGATTGGTCCCCAAACCAGGATTCCTCAGAAGAATGCGTGGGTTTCCTCCGGGTGCTCCGGTTTCCTCCCACACTCCAAAAAACATACTGGTGGGCTAATTGCCTGCCATCAAATTCACCATATTCTCTCTGTCTGTGTGTGTGTGTGTTAGGGTATTGAGACTGTAAGTTCAAATTGGGCTGGGACTGAGTGAGTTCTCTGTACAGCGCTGCGGAATTAGTGGCACTGTATAAATAGCTGATGATGATGATGATGATGACTGTTAAACAATCCTTTGCAAGAGGAAGAAAGTATGACTGGTGTCATCCAGTCGCATAGGCGACATGGTGACTATGCTAGCATTAAATCTGTTCCCAAACTCCACCATTTATACAGCAGGTTTTAGACAGTTAATTGAGGTCCTATGTTCCTGTTACTAAATTTCATCTCAACACCATTTTAGTAGACAAGCAATTCATCACCTGTACCAGGAGGTTACAAAAAACACAATTATTTTGCTACAAAATGCCATTCTGCCCACTGCACACTTAACCAGATATGTGGACAAGCGCAACTGGCCAAAGTAGATATAATATGACTGTGACAGCCCACTGGGTTGGTGAATCACCTTCAGCAGCAGGAACAGCAGCAGTATCTAACAAACAATGTCAGATCTTTCAGAGGCAGGCTACTCTGTGTATCACCGGCTTCACTAAGAGGCATACCGCTTACAACCTTTTCGAAAAAACTAAGGGATGTCATTGCAACATGGCTTATCCCGCTTGGACTCTCCTGAGGATATGTGATTTCTGATAACACCAGCAATATTGTTAGAGCATTACAGCGGGGAGAATTACATCACATTCCCTGTTTTGCTCACACAAACAACTTGGTGCTACAGAGCTCTTTTAAAAATGACGGTGACATCCAGGCGATGCTGTCTGTGTCCCAAAATATTTTGGGTCATTTTTGGCATTCTGCAACAGCATGTGGGATTGCGACGTTAATTGTCACAATGCAGTGCCAGCATCCAGCCTCTTCGCATTTGACAGCAGTCACAGAGAAGCGCCTCCGGGATTGTCCTGCGTCGGGGAGAAGGTAAGTGTATATTTTAATAAGTTCGTTCATTACAGGCTTCGGTGTTGTTTTGTAGGTCTATTGGATGTCGGTATCCCCAGCATCGGGATACCGTACCCAACCCCCAAGAATAGCAAGTACAGTGAAGTTGGAGGAGAAATGGTATGGAGAAAGGAGAGAAGAGGGTCCTGCTAATAAGAGCTTACATATTAAAGGGAGGGTAAACAGACTGCAGGCACACAAGGGAGTAAGTGGAGGTGAACAGGCACAAGAGGAGTGCAAACAGAGAAGAGGGAGGTGAGGAAGAACAAGCATGGAGATGGTTAGGTGGATGGCTGGTAGGTTTTAAGGAACAGATGAGTTTTTAGTGCCCATTTGAAGGTGCACAGATTAGAGTACAGTCGGATAGAGCAAAGGAGGTCATTCCAGTGAAGGAGTCAGCCCGGGAGAATACTTGAATTCTGGCGTGGGATGAGGTGATTAGAGTGGAGGAGAAGTGAGTTTGAATGGAGTGGAGGATGGAGATGTATGGGACAGTGGAGTGGGAGATGGTCTTGTCGGTGAGGATATAAGAGTTTGGAAAGGATTCTGTAGGGGAAAGGGAGCCAGTGTAAGGCAAGGCAGAGAGGAGGGGCAGAGGAAGAGTGTTGTGAGAGGAAGAGAAGTCTCGCAGCATCGTTGAGTATAAAATGAAGGGTGACAAGGTGGAAACCAGGGAGACCAGTAGGAAGAAGGTTACAGTAATGGAGATGGGAAATGATGATTGCGTGGATAATGGTTTTGGTGGCATCCTGAGATAGGAAGGACTGGATGTAGGTGATGTTATGTAGTTGGAGGCGACAGGATTGAACAAGAGATTGAATGTGGGGGGCAAAAGAGAGGAAGGAGTCAAGGGTGACACCCAGGCAATGGAGTTGAGGAACAGAAGAGATGGTGGTATTGTTAACAGTGATGGAGAGATTATGGTGAGAAGAAGATTTAGAAGGAGGGAAAATAATGAGTTCAGTTTTAGCAATGTTGATTTGAAGAAAACAAGAGGAGATGGTAGAAAGGCAGTCAGATACGCGAGAGAAAAGGGGGGAATGTCAGGAGAAGAGATGTAGAGCTGAATGTCATCAGCATAAAGGTGATACTGGAGACTGAAGGAGGAGATGAGATCACCCAGGGAGGGGATATACAGTGAAAAGAGTAGAGGGTCAAGAACAGAGCCCTGAGTAACTACTAAGGGGAGGGCAGAGAGGTGTGAGAATGAGTCAGGAGTGGAAACAGAAGAGCGGTTGGCAAAATATGAGGTGAACCATGCGAGCCAGAGAGGCAGTAGAAAAGAAGGGTCTGCTACAGGAGGGAATGGTCTATACTTTCGAAGGTAGCAGAGAGGTCCAAGAGGATGAGCAAGGAAAAGTGACCCCTGTATTTAGCTGAGAGGAGGTCATTAATAACATGCCAGGGCGGTTTCAGTGGAGTGGAGGTGGCAGAAGCCAGATTGGAGAGGGTCAAGGAGGGTGAAAGATACCTGGTGAGGTAGTTGCAGACAACCAGCTCAAGAAGTTTTTATGCATCAGGAAGAAGTGAAATGGGGTGGTAGTTAGCAAGAGAGGTGGAGTCTAGATTCAGTTTCTTGAGAATGGAGGAGATAAGAGCATGTTTAAAGGAAGAGGGGACAATGCCAGTGAAGAGTCACAAACTGAAAAGGTGTCACTCACCGGACTGTGAGTGCTTCTTCCCGTGTGTTTAGGAACCGTGGCCGTCCACCATCCTGAGGGTCTGCGCATGTGCAGCCCTTTCAAACCTTCAGTACATGTTCCTTTTAGTTAATTGGCTGATCAGGCAACACTCCCTATTTAAAGCACCTGAGGTCCATACCTCGTTGCCTGATCTTGGAGTCTCATTCCCCATGAGCCTCTGAAGGTGTTCCTGTGTTTCCTCGTGTATTCAGCTCCTGCTGATTCCTGTTGTTCCTTGTGGTTTCCAGACCACTTCAACTCTCCTGTGTTTCATCGTGACTGCACCAGCTGATTCCTATCCGCTGTCTCCGTGCTCTACAGTTTCCAGCTCACTTCAACTCTCCAGTGTTTCGTCGTGTCTGCACCAGCTGATTCCTATCCGCTGCCTCCGTGCTCTACAGTTTCCAGCTCACCTCAACTCTCCCGTGTTTCATCGTGACTGCACCAGCTGATTCCTATCCGCTGCCTCCGTGCTCTACAGTTTCCAGCTCACTTCAACTCTCCCGTGTTTCATCCTGACTGCACCAGCTGATTCCTATCCGCTGCCTCCGTGCTCTACAGTTTCCAGCTCACCTCAACTCTCCCGTGTTTCATCGTGACTGCACCAGCTGATTCCTATCCGCTGCCTCCGTGTATCTACTGTATCCTGCTCAGCTCAACTCTCCCATGTTTCATCGTGACTGCACCAGCTGATTCCTATCCGCTGCCTCCGTGTATCTGCAGTGCCCTTCTCATCGCAACCCTCCAGTACTCCTCGTGTCTGCAGCCAGCTGATCCACCCTCCGTGCTTCTACAGTGTTCCTGCCTGTGTCAACTCGCCTGTCTGCATTAGATCAACGCTCCACTGCTGTCTTCTCTGCCATACCACTTCTACTCTCCAGTGATCTCCAGGTGTCCAGTTCTATATACTACTGCTTCCTGAGTATTGTTTCCATCGTTGCTGGTCTACCTACCTGTGCGCTGCACCTACTTGGTTACCGCTTCCATTTTCCTGGGACTTCGTATCCTGCCAGCCTCCAGCCGCTCAGGTATCCCTGCACCCCTTTCTGACAGCCTGCTCTTCTGAACCACGGTATGCACACTTATCATTGACTGCGCTGGTGTATTGCATACCTTGCTGGACTGAGTTGTTCTCCTCTGGAGTTGCCTATCCACTAAGACTGTTGCCATCATTTGACTGTTTTACCTTTTAGTCTGGATAGTTCTTGTGACTTTGTATATTTGTGCAGTGCTGCTCAGTTATTACTATTTTGTGCATATCATCGTGGGATCAAGTTCAGTGTGCCCGTGTATATTCTGCATTACATTTATCTCCCCGTGCTCCTCCTCACATATATATTTCAGTGGTACAACTTGCTAGAGGCAGACCACTGATCCCTGTTTCCTGAGTCACCTGTTTCCAGTATCCTTTCACATAGCAGTGGTACAACTTGCTAACGCAGACCACTGACTTCCCGGATACCTCCACCTGGATTCCATTCCCTCACCTAGACAGCGGTACAACTTGCTGTACGCAGACCGCTGACTCTCATCACCTCCTCGTTACTTCTGGACATTCCTCCTCACTATAGCAGTGGTACAACTTGCTATCCGCAGACCACAGACTACCCTCACGTTTCCTTTGTCCATTCAGTTCCTCGTGTACTATTACCTATATATTACCAGTGCTGCTAGTCATAGACTTTCCACGAGCATTCTCTACCATCTGCTGTCTCCTGTTCCGTGATCACCCCGCTACCAGAGTACCATATTACCACCTATACTGCTCTGGTAAGTCCATCATCTGGTGATCCCTGGGTAAAGACTCCTAGTGCCCGTGACAAAAGGTGTGCAAGAAGCAGGCACTGCGTGAGAGGAAGAGAAGGAGGTGAGAAGGGATGAGATCAAGGTGGCAAGTAAACAGGGTAGAGAAAAGAATGAGGGAGTGGACTTCTTCATCCTAAGAAGGGGGGGAAGGATTTCCAGAGCTGGCTTTTGGAGGAAGATGGGACGATGGTGGCAGGAGGGTGAGGTGAGGAGGAGATATAATTTACGATATGCAAAATTTTGGTTACCTTTTAATCAAAAGCTATGGAAGTTACATCCTATGGTGTTTTGATAAGGGCTATATTGCTAATCAGATATGTACATTAATTAACTACAACCTGTGTTAGGATTTAGTTGCACTAATCCTGAAAAATTTGTGATTAAAACATCAGCAGATCTGTCCTAGTTCACATAACAAAATAGTGAAAGAAATGATGACCGAGACTGAGTCAGCTTATTCATTTTATATATATATATATATATATATATATATATATATATATATATATATATTTATATATATTGTTCTCATACTTTAAGTACCTTGTTCTATGATGAATTCTAATTTTCATCCCAAAAACTTGTGACAGATATTTAAGAATATCTTGTTACCATGGTACTACTCAATCAATGAATCCTGGGGGCCTTCAAAAGCTCTCAAAAAGTAGATTGTCATTGGTAAAAATTTCATACTTCTAATGACTTCCTCAAATTTAGTGCTACCTACAGTATATATACAAATGCTATGGATATTGCCAAACACACATACATCTAATCTCTTATCTCTGCTCAGGCTTCTAACAACAAACCTTCAAATTTCTTCTCAAACGTCCACGCCAAATCTTCCGACTACAATCTATGCCCAAGATCTTGCTTCCTACATAAAATAGAAGATTAATGAGAGCCTACATGAAATGTATTCTTTTCAATAACCAACAACTTGCCCAATTCCTTCCCTGTACCCTCTTGTACCTTTGCTTCATTTAATCACTTTATATCTGCTCACTTTACTACCTGTCCTCTTGATCCTATACCTTCCAAAATCAGTTGATCCCTGTCTCATGTGCTCATCCCAGCTTTAACTGAGATCTGTAATCTCTCCCTCCTGGTATTTTTTCATCAGTGTTCAGTGATTATACTCATTCTGGAAGAACCAAATGGTAACCAAATTCTGACCCTGTTAAGAAATATGGTGATCACTGCAGCATGCTGGAACAGTTACCTAGCAACAGAAGCCAGCTTCCTTTCTCTGTCAGGCAACTGTGGATTGCACCCTTATGTATCAAGTGTATGGGGATCACCACTGCATACTAGATCTGTTACTATTGTCCTTTCAACTAATTTTCTTTAAAAGGCAAAGTGGGGAGCGGGGCACAACCTAGCTCAACATGAAATTGTAGTGTTATGCATATACATATACACATCCCCTTTTTCACACTCAAGCACAAAATGTGTATGCTCATGCCCCAGAAATGGCAAAAGTCTATGAATCAAATGCAAATCTAAGGGTAGCTTCTCCACACTCATCTTCCTGGACCACTCCCTGCTTTTGAAATCAAGCCACTTATTTAGTGTCTCTACCACTGACACATTCTCCCCTCCATTGCCACTATATACAAGACTCTGTTCTCACCCTTCTGCTTTCCTCCCTGTTCACCTCTTCTCTTGGGGAATGAATTAGCTCATTCAGGCTCCAATACCACCTCTACTCTGATGACACCCAAATCTACTTGTTTCAGTTGGTTGCAAAACCTGTAGAATAAAGGCAGGAGCTGGGACAATATTAGAAGACAATATTGCACGATTAATCTATAACAGATACTGTGCTCCAAATGGTCACATGTACAGCATGCATTGTATATTCCGTTCGAAAGTTGAACTTCAATGGCTGGATGCCAGACTGGACAGGAAGCAGGAGTGGAGTTGGAAGCTGTGCAGGTAATGCAGGTAACTAGGCTTGAGTAGGACTGGAGACAGGTAATGCAGACAATGCTGATAGTAAACCTGTGCAGGTAACATGACTGAAATAGACTGAAAAATCAGTCAGGAAGTTCAACAGCAGGCTCAGAGGTTGCAGCGCTATCAACAAATAATGACTTTGCAAAGCCGGTACAAAAGGCCCCATTTAAAGGATAATAATTAGAAATAATCAAAGGCAGCTGCAGAGTTATGAACAAAGGCTGAGCAAGCTCAGAGACTAGTAAACAGTTTTAAAAATATACGTTGAGCAAGTTCAGGGAACAGAAAGATTATATCTTCTTTTTAAGAATACGGAATCATAACACTACCTCTCATCACCTACCCACTCCCCTTCTGTGCTATGTCGTGAATCAACTCACTGCTATGTCCACATGGATGTCCCTACACTACCTAAAGCTCATCTTTCCTCCCACCAAAGTCAGCACCCCACCTCAAGTCTCCTAGTAATAGTGCCAGAATATGCCCTCTTATTACTCAAGATGATACCAAAACTCTTATCTATTCTCTCATAATCGCCTGACTTGACTATTGCAAATTACTTCTTTCTGGTATTCTCCTCACCTCAATCCATCAAAAATGACACCGCAAAACTGATCTTCCTGCTGCTCCACATCTGTTGCACTACTTTGCAAATCCCTACACTGACTCCTGATGCCATGATATAATTCAAATTACTCACCCTTCGCTGAAAAGCCCTCGACAATACCACCACATCTAAAATCTCATACCCATCTCCATCTCCCGTTCCTATATCTACTTCTCATCTGCATTTTACCTCATCTCTGGTAATAATATCTCTTGCCCGCCTACAAAACTTATCCAGTGCCACCACTCACTCGTGGTATTCCTTAACATGCCCAATCAGACTGTCAGGTGCCATCTCCGCACCTCCCACGGGTTCCGGAGACGGACGCCTTCTAATCGCTGCCCTCGTCCCGTTGCCTAGCAACAGGACGCCTTCCACCCACATGTCCGCAGCACTCGCTTGCGCATTTTGCCTCTCCCTAGCAACGGGACGCTTTTCCGGTGATCAGCTGAGTCTGATAGCCGGAAGTCTCTCTCGTTTCCTCCTCTCCTCTATTTAAGCCTCTCTCTGGCACCATTTAGGTGCCAGAGTATTGGTTCTCATACTCCAGCTTCCCTGCAGTCCGTGTTGTTTCCTGTCTTATACCTGCATACTTGGCTTGTTTTTGACCACTCCTCCAGATCTTCCTTCTGTACTTCGCTGCCCGTTTGGTATTGACCCTTGGACCGTTCCTGACTACTCTTTGTCTATCCTCCGTTGTACTGTGCCCATCTGGTTTCCGACTCGGCCTGTCTGACTATGCTTTATCTATTGCACTGGTGACTATCACGCAGCGAAGTCCATACCTCCTTGCGAGCGTCCCTGGTGAACACCGGAAGTGCGTTAGACTCCGCGCCTCTCAGTTTAGTCGCGCCAACACCAGTCAGTATCAAATTCCAGTGAAAGACATGACACAGACTCTCCCAAAGCCTTTAAATTTTTAAAAAGCAAAAAAAAAATAAAACCTTTATTCTTTTTATAGATGACCATACTCCCACCTTTACTACCACACTAATGCTCTCATAACTGTCACAATCTCCACTCTAAGCCACAGTCACTCCTCTTGCTTCAGCTGTGCCCACTTCCAATTAGAATGCAATCTCTCTCATGAATAGCGTCATCCCTAACTTTGATATTCATGTCTGCCCTTATGGTCTTTCTTATTTCCCTGTTTTATGTATGTCCTATTTTCCCCTCTGTAAAGTGATCCAGAACACTGTAGTTCCTAATAAATAAATATTAGTATTAAAAAAATGTTTATGCATATTTTAGACTTGAATCTCTTTACACCTGGATAGGCAGAACAGGGGAGGACAGATACACCTTTTAGGAGGTGAAGGTGAAGGAGACAAGGATATGCACTGAGCATGATGACTATCAGCAGCACTATCTAGCCCCTTCTGATTGGCTGATTCTGTTTGACTCATCCAGCTGATAATACTTAAATCTTTAATGGCAATATTATATAAAGTTGATTTGCATAATTATCATATCCATTTGGACCACTGCATGAAGACATTTACCATGTCATTTTTAAAAGGGTAAATAGCAGATTGTATTTAATTTGTGTTTGTATTTCATTATATTTTATATTGAAATGTGTACCTGGCAGTTCATTACATTATTATATTGTGTATAAATAGGGTAATGTAACGTTAGCATTTATTACTAACATTGCCAAGCCACATATCTATACTTACATACTTATTACATCTGAAATGCACCTTGTGAAATGCTACGGTTTTAAGCTGGATGCATCTTGAGATGCATCCATCTTAACATATGCATGAAAATATGTTTTTTATGTGCATATTTCCATATTTCCCCTATGCACATTATAAGCACTTGTGCATCACCTCTAAATGAACCACTATATTCAATAAAATTTACAATAATACATTAAGTACATATTACTATAGTGACCTGTGAGATACACAATCAGACATGCAGATAAACATTTATGTGTATTAAATGATACAACTTCCTAATCTGAGCACTCAGTTTAAACCTCCACCAGTTTAAATGTCTTTAATGAGACACACACTGAGAATTCATAGAATAAAGCAAAGTCAAAATGTTTATGAACAGTCAGAGGACCTTGTTTCTTACTTTGAGTTCTGCCGAGGTTACACAAATCGCTGATTCAGTCTTCTCTATTCTGTTCTCTTGCAGTGAGTTGTGTGTATATAAATGCTTGGAGAATATTTAAGCCATATAGTTACAACACACCTGGCATGCAGGGGAGTATAACCATTCCAAATGACTCCACCTCTAACTAAACACACAAAAAAATATGGTATTTAACAACTATGTATAACAGTCTTTCACTGTATTGATTATTTGTATACTAGCTGAAGTATCCAGCGTTGCCCGGGTTTAGATCTTCAAATTAGGGTTATTAAGTTATCAATAAGTTGGATGTAACTGTCAAAATTTAAAAAATAATGAACAGCTCAGCAGCTCTTCCAACTAGAGATGGGCGGGCTTGGTTCCCCGAGATCCGAATTCAACCGAATTTAGGGTATCCGAATACCGAGCCGAGTACGCTCGGTACTCTCCCACCAATTCGGTTTCAAAATCGAGGCAAAACGTCATTGTGACGTATTCGTTTTTCTGAGCTCGGATCTCGCAAAATTTAAAAAGCATAAATACCAGACTCCACAGCAATCCATCGCCATTTGACAGGGAGAGAGCAGGGTTAGGTCACACTGGCTATATCAGCGCAGGGACAGTGATTGATTGTATTAAACAGCATTGAAAGCTTAATACCAGATTGTTACAGCAGTAAGAAAAGAGAGGAGGGTTTTTTGTTCAGTTTCTGGCACTCCAAGTGCTATTGGGGTGTCCCCCATTCTTTTGCAGAAATGTATCTGGCTGTGAAAAAATAACTATATTGCAGCCCTTTAATAAGAAATATATTTATATATTTAGCAGTTCCATTTGCTTTTGGGGTGTCCCCCATTCTTTTGCAGAAATTTATCTGGCTGTGAAAAAAGAACTATATTGCAGCCCTTTAATAAGAAATATATTTATATATTTAGCAGTTCCATTTGCTTTTGGGGTGTCCCCCATTCTTTTGCAGAAATTTATCTGGCTGTGAAAAAAGTACTATATTGCAGCAGTGTCAAAAACAATTTGTAGCACTACAAGTGCTTTGGGCTCAGAATGGATTCAAAGCAGTCCACATATGAGCAAAATGAGCAACCAGGTTCTGTCACCAGTCCTGATGGTAGTGTTCCCAGTCCGTCATCTGGGAAATGCGATGTCAAACTACACCGTCTTTTGAAATCATCCAAAAAAACACACACCAAACAAAAATTTACGGTGTTGAAGCGAAAACAAAGTCTAACTGAGGAAAAGTTAACTGCCGATAAAAAAAAATTGCCAACATGCCATTCTAATCACGCAGTGGCAAAGAGAGAATGAGGCCTTCGCCTTTCTCTGTTAGTAGCAGATCCAAAAATGTTACCGAGCCTACAAGTGGTGCACAACTACTGTTATGCGTCAAAGCCGAGCTGCAAGATAACAGTAAGGCATTGGAGGATAATGTTTGCTCTAAATCAGAAATGACACCAATCCCTGTGGAGAGTCCATCCAACAGTGGTATGTCTAATCGTGAGCAGTTAGTGTACCCATAAAGAAGGGCCCCTTCAGCAGTTCCGCTGATGTGTGCCTGAACAGCCCGAGTGTAGCCGGTGATACACCAATTGAGGATGCCACTTTGGAATTAGAGGAGGATGAGGGTGAGATTTGTGTAGGCGACGAGGGCGCTAATGAGGATGTTGATGAGGATGAGGTTGTTTGTGTAAGTCCTGCACCAGTGGCAGCAGTTCTGGCACGTGACAAGAAAAAGGCCATTGTCATGCCTGGCCATAAAACAAAAAAATGCACTTCTTATGTGTGGAATTATTTCTACCCAAATCCAGACAACAATTGTATAGACATTTGTAGTGTATGTCAAGCCACAGTCAGTCGAGGGAGGGACCTTAACCATCTTGGAACCTCGTCTATGTTACGCAATTTGACGAGAGTTCATGACAAAGTGTTGGGAAAAGCTGAAAGTTCTTCCAAAAAAATTACAGCACTCCATCATCAGCTAGGACCCTCCGGTCACCGATATCCCGACGACTACAAAATACACCCACCACACTATTCTCATCAATATCCTCAGTAGAGCTCGGAGTTAGCCCTGCATCCCACTTATTAAGGCTGGATGACTCCTGCACTATAATTGATTCCTCTGAAGAAAGCGTTAGTCCCACTGCTGCTGCTGCTGTTGCTGCTGGGGGTGAATCGTCAGCCCAGAGGCAGGCCAAGAAAATGAGCAGTCCTACATTTCAGCAATTAACTGTGAAACAATCATTTGCTAGGGGAAGCAAATATGACAGCAGTCACCCAGTTGCCAAGCGAATCACAGACGCCATGGCTGCCATGTTAGTGTTAGAGCTGCATCCAATCTCCACAATAAACGCAGCTGGTTTTTCACAGTTAATTGAGGTTTTTTGTCCGCGTTACAGAATTCCATCGCGACACCATTTTTCCCGTAAAAGTTAGAGATGTGATTGATACATGGCTTATACCACTTGGACTCTCCCCAGGATATGTAATTTCTGATAACACCAACAATATGGTGCGAGCATTACAGCATTACAGCTAGGTGATTTCCAGCACATCCCCTGTTTTGCTCACACCATCAACTTGGTGGTGCAGAGCTTCCTACGAAATAACCGTGAGGTGCAGGAGATGCTTTCGGTAGCCCGTAAAATTTCAGGCCATTTCAGGCATTAAGCCACAGCATGTAGGAGACTTCAGCAGCTCCAAGAGCAGTTTAACTTGCCCTGCCATAAACTTAAGCAAGAGGTAGTAACTAGGTGGAATTCCACCCTGTACATGCTTCAGAGGATGGAGGAACAGAGCAAAGCCATCCAAGCGTATTGCACAAGCCATGACATTTGGAAAGGAGGGGGGATGTATTTCACTCTTGCACAGTGGGGAATCCTTTCAGTGCTGTGCAAGGTGATGAAACCATTTGAAATTGTGACGTGTGAGGTGAGTGCAGACTCTGCTAGTTTGAGTCATTCCTTTAATTAGACTATTGGAAAAGCAGCTTGAGAAACTGAAGGAGGAGCTGAAAGCAAGCAATTCTGCAAAGTATGTTGGCCTTGTCGATCAAGTACTTCATTCGCTTCGCAATGATCCTCGAATTATTAAGATCTTGAACTCGGATCAGTACATTTTGGCCACTGTACTTGATCCAAGGTTTAAAACCTACATTGAGGCTTTGCTTGAGCGAGATGTGAACTGTTGCAAGGAGCTATTGCTCAGCAAGTTGGCCGCTGAACTGGGCCTTGGCTTGACTACGTGTCCTCCTTCACTTTCTCAAGCTGCTGCTGCTCGTAAAAAATTACATTTCCCAAAAAGAAGCAGGGAAGATGCAGGGGGCAGACCAGAACAATTTAACATCTGGGCTGGTTTGAAGGATTTTTCTAAAAAATGTTTCACCTTGCCCATAACTCCATCCAATACGAGAATAAAACATGCAAAGAATGGTGGAGGATTATTTTCAAGAGGTAATTGATATGGAAATGTCAGACAGTCCCTTTCCTTACTGGGAGGAAAATCAGGCCATTTGGAAACCCATGTACAAACTTGCTTTGCAATACCTAAGCTGCCCACCCTCCAGTGTGTACTCTGAACGAGTATTCAGTACAGCAGAGAACTTAGTCAGTGATCGCAGAAGGTTGCTTCCAAAAAATGTGGAGAAAATGATGTTTATAAAAATTAACTACATTTTCCACGAGGAAGGTCTTCACCATCAAAGACATCCAAGCACTGACTGTTCTCTAATGGCGGATTCAAGCGGTGATGAATTGATAGTCTGTGATGATGATGTACACACTGATGAGGGTGAGGATGAAGATCCAGATGATGACAATAAAATCTTTTTAAAACTTTCTATTTAAGTCTAGGGTTCAATTTACCCCCAAAGAGGAAAGGGACTTGGGGCATTTCCATATCACGTAACCTTGAAAGGTTGCTGTTTTGGCAATTTCTCATTATGGGTAGGGTGTCATATACAGACTGACCCCAAACTGGCTTTGTCCATTTAAAATGATATTGTACAGTCTATAACGGCTGATTTTTTTTGTATTTTCTACAACTGGAGGGGGGCCTATAGAGACAGAAACCAAACTGCCTTTGTCCATTTCTGTCACGGGCACTAGGAGTCTTTACCCAGGGATCACCAGGTGATAGGCTTACCAGAGCAGTATAGATGGTAATATGGTACTCTGGTAGCAGGGTGATCACAGAACAGGAAATAGCAGATGATAGAGATGCTCAGGAAAGTCTATGACTAGCAGCACTGGTAATATGGATGTAGTAATACACGAGGAACTGTATGGACAAAGGACATGTCAGGGTAGTCAGTGGTCTGCGGTAGCAAGTTGTACCACTGCTATAGTGAGGAGGAATGTCCAACAGAAACGAGGAAGTGATGAGAGTCAGCGGTCTGCGGATAGCAAGTTGTACCGCTGTCTGAGTGAAGGAATGGAATCCAAGTGGAGGTATCCGGGGAGTCAGTGGTCTGCGTTAGCAAGTTGTACCACTGCTATGTGAGAGGATACAGGAACAGGTGACACAGGAAACAGGGATCAGTGGTCTGTCTCTAGCAAGTTGTACCACTGAATATATATGTGAGGAGGAGCACGGGGAGAGACTGCAATACAGAGGATACACGGGCACCTTAAACTTGATCCACAATAACATGCACAATATAGTAATGACTGAACAGCACTGCAATAATAGAAAGTCACTGAAACTATCCGGGCAAAAGATAACACAGTCAATGATGGTAATAGTCTCAGCGGATAGTAAACTCCAGAGGAGAACAAACTCAGTCCAGCAAGATATGCAATACACCAGCACAGTCAATGAGAAGTATGCATACCGTGATTCAGGAGCAGGCTGTCAGACAGGAGTGCAGAGATACCTGAACGGCTGGAGGCCGGCAGGATGCGAAGTCCCAGAAGAGTGAAGCGGTAATCAAGTAGGTGCAGCGCACAGGTAGGTAGACCAGCAGGGGAACAAATACTCAGGAAGCAGTAGTATGTAGAACTGGACTCCTGGTGGACCCTGAAGAGTAGCGATGGTCTAGACGAGGTGAAAGCAGTAAGGCGCAGATCCGATGCAGACTGGCGAGTAGAGACCAGCAGGAACACTGAGAAGCACAGAGAGCGGATCAGCTGTTGTAGACACGAGTAGAACTGAGGAGTAGCGGTCAGCAGGACTCTGCAGGTACACGGAGGTAGCGGGTAGCAACCAGCAGGTGCAGCCACGATGAAACACGGGAGAGCAGAGCTGAGCAGGAACTGTTGAGCACGGAGAGCAGCGGGTAGGAATAAGTTGTAGCAGTCTCGAGGAAACACGGAAGAGATGAGATGAGCTGAAGACTGAAGCGCACGGAGGCAGCAGGTAGGAATCAGCCAAACAGTCACGATGAAACACAGGCGAGTTGAAGTAGATTGAAGACTGTAGTGCACGGAGGCAGCGGATAGGAATCAGCTAACAGTCACGATGATACACAGCAGAGTTGAAGTGGTTAGAAGACTGTGGTGCACGGAGGCAGCGGATAGGAATCAGCTAACAGTCACGATGATACACAGGCGAGTTGAAGTAGATTGAAGACTGTAGTGCACGGAGGCAGCGGATAGGAATCAGCTAACAGTCACGATGATACACAGCAGAGTTGAAGTGGTTAGAAGACTGTGGTGCACGGAGGCAGCGGATAGGAATCAGCTAACAGTCACGATGATACACAGGCGGGTTGAAGTGGTTTGGAAACCACAGGAGTAGAAGTGGTCTGGAAACCACAGGAGTAGAAGTGGTCTGGAAACCACAGGAATCAGCAGCGCTGAATACACGAGGAAACACAGGAACACCTTCAGAGGCTCATGGGGAATGAGACTCCAAGATCAGGCAACGTGGTATTGACCACAGGTGCTTAATATAGGGAGTGTTGCCTGATCTGCCAATTAAGTTAAAGGAACAGGTACTGAAGGGTTTGAAAGGGCTGCGCATGCGCAGACCCTCAGGATGGAGGACGGCCACGGTTCCTAAATATACGGGAAGAAGCACTCACAGTCCGGTGAGTGACAGTACCCCCCCTTTTAAAAGTGGGCACAGAACGCCTGGAACCGGGCTTGTCTGGATTTTTGGAATAAAACTTCTTAAGAAGAGCTGGGGCGTTGAGATCTTCAGCTTTGATCCATGAACGCTCCTCAGGACCAAAGCCCTTCCAATGAACGAGGAAACGGAGAACTCCTCGCGAAATTTTTGCGTCCAATACCTGAGTAATCTCGAAATCTTCCTCCTGATGAACTTGAACTGGCTGAGGTGCTGAAGGAGGAGTCGAGAAACGGTTGATGATGAGAGGTTTGAGCAAGGACACATGGAAGGCATTGGAAATACGAAGATTCTTAGGAAGTAGAAGTTTGACACAAACTGGATCTATTACTTGAATGATCCTATATGGACCAATAAAACGAGGAGCGAATTTCATAGATGGGACCTTCAAACGAATATTTTTGGTAGATAACCAGGCACGATCTCCAATTTTTAGTGGTGGAATAGCCCGCCTCTTCTTATCTGCGAAAGACTTATATTTGGCAGATGTCTTCTTTAAACAGGTTTTGACCTGAGACCAGATATTTTTGAAGGTCTGACAAACAGTCTCTACAGCAGGAACTTGGGTGGGAGGGAGGGCAGGAAATTCCGGAAAAGACGGATGGTGACCGTAAACCACAAAGAATGGAGTTTTGGACGATGACTCATGGTACATGTTGTTATGGGCGAATTCAGCCCAAGGAAGCAATTCTACCCAGTTGTCTTGATTGGCTGATGAGAACATCCTTATAAAGGTCTCGAGATCTTGATTGACCCGTTCAGTTTGTCCGTTTGATTGCGGATGGTAAGAAGATGAGAGTGCTAATCGTATGCCCAAGGTTTTACAAAGGGCCCGCCAGAATCTGGAAACGAATTGTACTCCTCTATCTGACACAATCTCAGACGGACATCCATGGATACGAAAGATTTCTTTAACGAAATGTTCAGCCAGAGTAGACGAGGGAGGCAAACCAGACAAAGGGACAAAATGAGCCATCTTCGAAAATCTGTCTACCACTACCCAAATAGTATTATAATTTTTAATAGATGGCAGATCAGTAACAAAGTCCATACTAATATGGGTCCAGGGCTTGGACGGAATGGGTAGTGGTTGCAGCAACCCCGCTGGAGTTCTGCGGGAGGATTTAAACTGAGAACACAATTCACAGGAAGCAACAAACTCTTTGACGTCTCTCCTCATCGAGGGCCACCAGTAACTTCGAGAGAGAATCTCAAAGGTCTTGCGTTCACCGGCATGTCCAGAAAAACGAGAAGAATGGAACCACGAAAGGATTTTCCTCCTCAGAGTAGGAGGCACGAGGGTCTTCCCAAATGGTAGCACTTTGGTGGAAGAAGCAGCCAGCGAGATACATTTGGGGTCTAGTATAGAATGGTTGGAAACCTCTTGAATGAAGCGTCTATAGTAATTGGCGAAACCTAAAAAACGCTGGATAGCACGAAGAGTAGTTGGCTGGGGCCAATGTAATACAGCATTCACCTTGTCTGGATCCATCTTCAGGCCAACTCCGGAAACAATATACCCCAAGAATGGAATCTGGGGCAACTCGAATGAACATTTTTCTAGTTTGCAGAATAATGAATTTTTCCGGAGTCTGGAAAGGACCGCTGCCACATGTTGGTGATGAGAAGGCAGGTCCTGTGAAAAGATCAATATGTCGTCCAGGTAGACAACGACACATACATATAATAAGTCCCGAAAGATCTCATTAACGAAGCCTTGGAAAACAGCGGGGGCATTGCACAACCCGAAAGGCATTACTAGATATTCATAATGCCCATCTCTGGTGTTGAACGCTGTCTTCCATTCGTCACCGGGACGGATTCTAATTAAATTATAGGCACCACGAAGATCCAACTTGGTAAAGATCCGAGCTCCCTTGATGCGATCAAATAACTCAGTGATCAACGGAATGGGATACCGATTCTTAATAGTAATGGCATTGAGTCCACGAAAATCTATGCAGGGGCGTAGTGATCCATCCTTCTTTTTTACGAAGAAGAACCCGGCTCCAGCGGGAGAGGTGGAAGGTCGAATAAACCCTCGCTGGAGATTCTCCTGGATGTACTCAGATGTGGCTTGAGCTTCAGGTAACGAAAGTGGATAGACCCGACCCCTGGGAGGAGTCTTGCCAGGTAGAAGATCGATCGGACAATCCCAAGAACGATGAGGAGGAAGACGTTCAGACTGAGCTTTATCAAAAACATCGGCAAATGAAGCATACTGAGGAGGGAGTCCCGGTGAGGAAGATGAGATGGAAGATTGCTGTACTTTAAGAGGAATGACTTGAGAAAGACAACGATGATGACATTCAGCTCCCCAAGACGTAACTTGAGGAGTGCGCCAGTCAATCTGGGGAGAATGACATTGAAGCCATGGAAGGCCTAAGACAATCGGACTTGTCGTAACTGGAAGAATTAAAAACGAAATTTCTTCATGGTGTAGCACACCAATCTGAAGTGTTACTGGAGACGTACTCTGAGTGATGAGACCATTGATGAGACGTGATCCATCGATAGCAGTCACAGTAATCGGTGTTTTCAAAGTAATCACTGGTAGGGACCATTGATTCACTAGGGATTTAGAAATGAAATTTCCTGCTGCTCCAGAATCAATCAGTGCCTGAGACTCAAAGGATTTGGTAGCAAAGGAAATCGTAACATCAAAAGCGCAGACTTTTAATTTCATAGAAGATGGAGAGGACTCCAGGGACCCTAACTTCACCTCTCCAGAACTAGTTAGGGCCTGGCATTTCCCGATTTCTTAGGGCAAGAACTGAGCATATGTGTGGAATCAGCACAATAGATACAAAGTCTATTCTTTACTCTTCGTTTCCTCTCTTCTAAAGATAATTTGGGACGTCCTATCTCCATGGGAATCACGGAAGGTGAAGCTGGACGAAACTGAGGGGTTGAGCGAAGAGGTGCTTTAATTGAAGTTGTTTTCTCAGATTCTCTTTCACGAAACCTCATGTCTACACAATGGCAAAGAGAGATCAAATCTTCTAGTGACGAAGGAAGCTCTTGGGTAGTCAGTTCATCTTTAATTTTATCGGAGAGCCCCTGCCAGAAGGCGGCAATTAATGCTTCAGTGTTCCACTGAAGTTCAGAGGCTAATATCCTAAATTGAATGACGTACTGGCCCACTGTATGAGAACCTTGACGTAAACGAAGAATGCTGGAAGCAGCGGAGGTCACACGACCTGGTTCATCGAACACACTTCGGAACATAGAAATGAATTTGGCACTATCTTGTAATACAGGATCGTTTCTCTCCCACAGAGGGGAGGCCCAAGCCAGAGCTTGTCCAGAAAACAATGAGATAAGATAGGCCACTCTGGAACGGTGGGTAGAAAAATTTTGAGGTTGGAGCTCAAAATGAACTGAGCATTGGTTGAGAAAACCCCTACAAGTTTTGGGGTCTCCATCGTACTTTGACGGAGTAGGCAGGTGAAGCGTGGGAGCTGTAGACACCTGGGATGGCACTGGGGAAACGGAGGAAAGCACAGGAGCTTCAACATTAGCTGTAACAGGCTGTCCAGATGGTCCTTGGGAGGCTAACGACTGGTAGCATTGAAGTAACAGCTGTTGGCGAGCATCCTGTTGCTCCAAACAGGTGACCAGATGCTGCAGCATCTCTTTGGCTGTAGGTTCCGTATCTGGGTCTGTCATGACCTGATCTTACTGTCACGGGCACTAGGAGTCTTTACCCAGGGATCACCAGGTGATAGGCTTACCAGAGCAGTATAGATGGTAATATGGTACTCTGGTAGCAGGGTGATCACGGAACAGGAAATAGCAGATGATAGAGATGCTCAGGAAAGTCTATGACTAGCAGCACTGGTAATATGGATGTAGTAATACACGAGGAACTGTATGGACAAAGGACATGTGAGGGTAGTCAGTGGTCTGCGGTAGCAAGTTGTACCACTGCTATAGTGAGGAGGAATGTCCAACAGAAACGAGGAAGTGATGAGAGTCAGCGGTCTGCGGATAGCAAGTTGTACCGCTGTCTGAGTGAAGGAATGGAATCCAAGTGGAGGTATCCGGGGAGTCAGTGGTCTGCGTTAGCAAGTTGTACCACTGCTATGTGAGAGGATACAGGAACAGGTGACACAGGAAACAGGGATCAGTGGTCTGTCTCTAGCAAGTTGTACCACTGAATATATATGTGAGGAGGAGCACGGGGAGAGACTGCAATACAGAGGATACACGGGCACCTTAAACTTGATCCACAATAACATGCACAATATAGTAATGACTGAACAGCACTGCAATAATAGAAAGTCACTGAAACTATCCGGGCAAAAGATAACACAGTCAATGATGGTAATAGTCTCAGCGGATAGTAAACTCCAGAGGAGAACAAACTCAGTCCAGCAAGATATGCAATACACCAGCACAGTCAATGAGAAGTATGCATACCGTGATTCAGGAGCAGGCTGTCAGACAGGAGTGCAGAGATACCTGAACGGCTGGAGGCCGGCAGGATGCGAAGTCCCAGAAGAGTGAAGCGGTAATCAAGTAGGTGCAGCGCACAGGTAGGTAGACCAGCAGGGGAACAAATACTCAGGAAGCAGTAGTATGTAGAACTGGACTCCTGGTGGACCCTGAAGAGTAGCGATGGTCTAGACGAGGTGAAAGCAGTAAGGCGCAGATCCGATGCAGACTGGCGAGTAGAGACCAGCAGGAACACTGAGAAGCACGGAGAGCGGATCAGCTGTTGTAGACACGAGTAGAACTGAGGAGTAGCGGTCAGCAGGACTCTGCAGGTACACGGAGGTAGCGGGTAGCAACCAGCAGGTGCAGCCACGATGAAACACGGGAGAGCAGAGCTGAGCAGGAACTGTTGAGCACGGAGAGCAGCGGGTAGGAATAAGTTGTAGCAGTCTCGAGGAAACACGGAAGAGATGAGATGAGCTGAAGACTAAGGCGCACGGAGGCAGCAGGTAGGAATCAGCCAAACAGTCACGATGAAACACAGGCGAGTTGAAGTAGATTGAAGACTGTAGTGCACGGAGGCAGCGGATAGGAATCAGCTAACAGTCACGATGATACACAGCAGAGTTGAAGTGGTTAGAAGACTGTGGTGCACGGAGGCAGCGGATAGGAATCAGCTAACAGTCACGATGATACACAGGCGAGTTGAAGTAGATTGAAGACTGTAGTGCACGGAGGCAGCGGATAGGAATCAGCTAACAGTCACGATGATACACAGCAGAGTTGAAGTGGTTAGAAGACTGTGGTGCACGGAGGCAGCGGATAGGAATCAGCTAACAGTCACGATGATACACAGGCGGGTTGAAGTGGTTTGGAAACCACAGGAGTAGAAGTGGTCTGGAAACCACAGGAGTAGAAGTGGTCTGGAAACCACAGGAATCAGCAGCGCTGAATACACGAGGAAACACAGGAACACCTTCAGAGGCTCATGGGGAATGAGACTCCAAGATCAGGCAACGTGGTATTGACCACAGGTGCTTAATATAGGGAGTGTTGCCTGATCTGCCAATTAAGTTAAAGGAACAGGTACTGAAGGGTTTGAAAGGGCTGCGCATGCGCAGACCCTCAGGATGGAGGACGGCCACGGTTCCTAAATATACGGGAAGAAGCACTCACAGTCCGGTGAGTGACAGTACCCCCCCTTTTAAAAGTGGACACAGAACGCCTGGAACCGGGCTTGTCCGGATTTTTGGAATAAAACTTCTTAAGAAGAGCTGGGGCGTTGAGATCTTCAGCTTTGATCCATGAACGCTCCTCAGGACCAAAGCCCTTCCAATGAACGAGGAAACGGAGAACTCCTCGCGAAATTTTTGCGTCCAATACCTGAGTAATCTCAAAATCTTCCTCCTGATGAACTTGAACTGGCTGAGGTGCTGAAGGAGGAGTCGAGAAACGGTTGATGATGAGAGGTTTGAGCAAGGACACATGGAAGGCATTGGAAATACGAAGATTCTTAGGAAGTAGAAGTTTGACACAAACTGGATCTATTACTTGAATGATCCTATATGGACCAATAAAACGAGGAGCGAATTTCATAGATGGGACCTTCAAACGAATATTTTTGGTAGATAACCAGACACGATCTCCAATTTTTAGTGGTGGAATAGCCCGCCTCTTCTTATCTGCGAAAGACTTATATTTGGCAGATGTCTTCTTTAAACAGGTTTTGACCTGAGACCAGATATTTTTGAAGGTCTGACAAACAGTCTCTACAGCAGGAACTTGGGTGGGAGGGAGGGCAGGAAATTCCGGAAAAGACGGATGGTGACCGTAAACCACAAAGAATGGAGTTTTGGACGATGACTCATGGTACATGTTGTTATGGGCGAATTCAGCCCAAGGAAGCAATTCTACCCAGTTGTCTTGATTGGCTGATGAGAACATCCTTATAAAGGTCTCGAGATCTTGATTGACCCGTTCAGTTTGTCCGTTTGATTGCGGATGGTAAGAAGATGAGAGTGCTAATCGTATGCCCAAGGTTTTACAAAGGGCCCGCCAGAATCTGGAAACGAATTGTACTCCTCTATCTGACACAATCTCAGACGGACATCCATGGATACGAAAGATTTCTTTAACGAAATGTTCAGCCAAAGTAGACGAGGAAGGCAAACCAGACAAAGGGACAAAATGAGCCATCTTCGAAAATCTGTCTACCACTACCCAAATAGTATTATAATTTTTACTAGATGGCAGATCAGTAACAAAGTCCATACTAATATGGGTCCAGGGCTTGGACGGAATGGGTAGTGGTTGCAGCAACCCCGCTGGAGTTCTGCGGGAGGATTTAAACTGAGAACACAATTCACAGGAAGCAACAAACTCTTTGACGTCTCTCCTCATCGAGGGCCACCAGTAACTTCGAGAGAGAATCTCAAAGGTCTTGCGTTCACCGGCATGTCCAGAAAAACGAGAAGAATGGAACCACGAAAGGATTTTCCTCCTCAGAGTAGGAGGCACGAGGGTCTTCCCAAATGGTAGCACTTTGGTGGAAGAAGCAGCCAGCGAGATACATTTGGGGTCTAGTATAGAATGGTTGGAAACCTCTTGAATGAAGCGTCTATAGTAATTGGCGAAACCTAAAAAACGCTGGATAGCACGAAGAGTAGTTGGCTGGGGCCAATGTAATACAGCATTCACCTTGTCTGGATCCATCTTCAGGCCAACTCCGGAAACAATATACCCCAAGAATGGAATCTGGGGCAACTCGAATGAACATTTTTCTAGTTTGCAGAATAATGAATTTTTCCGGAGTCTGGAAAGGACCGCTGCCACATGTTGGTGATGAGAAGGCAGGTCCTGTGAAAAGATCAATATGTCGTCCAGGTAGACAACGACACATACATATAATAAGTCCCGAAAGATCTCATTAACGAAGCCTTGGAAAACAGCGGGGGCATTGCACAACCCGAAAGGCATTACTAGATATTCATAATGCCCATCTCTGGTGTTGAACGCTGTCTTCCATTCGTCACCGGGACGGATTCTAATTAAATTATAGGCACCACGAAGATCCAACTTGGTAAAGATCCGAGCTCCCTTGATGCGATCAAATAACTCAGTGATCAACGGAATGGGATACCGATTCTTAATAGTAATGGCATTGAGTCCACGAAAATCTATGCAGGGGCGTAGTGATCCATCCTTCTTTTTTACGAAGAAGAACCCGGCTCCAGCGGGAGAGGTGGAAGGTCGAATAAACCCTCGCTGGAGATTCTCCTGGATGTACTCAGATGTGGCTTGAGCTTCAGGTAACGAAAGTGGATAGACCCGACCCCTGGGAGGAGTCTTGCCAGGTAGAAGATCGATCGGACAATCCCAAGAACGATGAGGAGGAAGACGTTCAGACTGAGCTTTATCAAAAACATCGGCAAATGAAGCATACTGAGGAGGGAGTCCCGGTGAGGAAGATGAGATGGAAGATTGCTGTACTTTAAGAGGAATGACTTGAGAAAGACAACGATGATGACATTCAGCTCCCCAAGACGTAACTTGAGGAGTGCGCCAGTCAATCTGGGGAGAATGACATTGAAGCCATGGAAGGCCTAAGACAATCGGACTTGTCGTAACTGGAAGAATTAAAAACGAAATTTCTTCATGGTGTAGCACACCAATCTGAAGTGTTACTGGAGACGTACTCTGAGTGATGAGACCATTGATGAGACGTGATCCATCGATAGCAGTCACAGTAATCGGTGTTTTCAAAGTAATCACTGGTAGGGACCATTGATTCACTAGGGATTTAGAAATGAAATTTCCTGCTGCTCCAGAATCAATCAGTGCCTGAGACTCAAAGGATTTGGTAGCAAAGGAAATCGTAACATCAAAAGCGCAGACTTTTAATTTCATAGAAGATGGAGAGGACTCCAGGGACCCTAACTTCACCTCTCCAGAACTAGTTAGGGCCTGGCATTTCCCGATTTCTTAGGGCAAGAACTGAGCATATGTGTGGAATCAGCACAATAGATACAAAGTCTATTCTTTACTCTTCGTTTCCTCTCTTCTAAAGATAATTTGGGACGTCCTATCTCCATGGGAATCACGGAAGGTGAAGCTGGACGAAACTGAGGGGTTGAGCGAAGAGGTGCTTTAACTGAAGTTGTTTTCTCAGATTCTCTTTCACGAAACCTCATGTCTACACGATGGCAAAGAGAGATCAAATCTTCTAGTGACGAAGGAAGCTCTTGGGTAGTCAGTGCATCTTTAATTTTATCGGAGAGCCCCTGCCAGAAGGCGGCAATTAATGCTTCAGTGTTCCACTGAAGTTCAGAGGCTAATATCCTAAATTGAATGACGTACTGGCCCACTGTATGAGAACCTTGACGTAAACGAAGAATGCTGGAAGCAGCGGAGGTCACACGACCTGGTTCATCGAACACACTTCGGAACATAGAAATGAATTTGGCACTATCTTGTAATACAGGATCGTTTCTCTCCCACAGAGGGGAGGCCCAAGCCAGAGCTTGTCCAGAAAACAATGAGATAAGATAGGCCACTCTGGAACGGTGGGTAGAAAAATTTTGAGGTTGGAGCTCAAAATGAACTGAGCATTGGTTGAGAAAACCCCTACAAGTTTTGGGGTCTCCATCGTACTTTGACGGAGTAGGCAGGTGAAGCGTGGGAGCTGTAGACACCTGGGATGGCACTGGGGAAACGGAGGAAAGCACAGGAGCTTCAACATTAGCTGTAACAGGCTGTCCAGATGGTCCTTGGGAGGCTAACGACTGGTAGCATTGAAGTAACAGCTGTTGGCGAGCATCCTGTTGCTCCAAACAGGTGACCAGATGCTGCAGCATCTCTTTGGCTGTAGGTTCCGTATCTGGGTCTGTCATGACCTGATCTTACTGTCACGGGCACTAGGAGTCTTTACCCAGGGATCACCAGATGATAGGCTTACCAGAGCAGTATAGATGGTAATATGGTACTCTGGTAGCAGGGTGATCACGGAACAGGAAATAGCAGATGATAGAGATGCTCAGGAAAGTCTATGACTAGCAGCACTGGTAATATGGATGTAGTAATACACGAGGAACTGTATGGACAAAGGACATGTGAGGGTAGTCAGTGGTCTGCGGTAGCAAGTTGTACCACTGCTATAGTGAGGAGGAATGTCCAACAGAAACGAGGAAGTGATGAGAGTCAGCGGTCTGCGGATAGCAAGTTGTACCGCTGTCTGAGTGAAGGAATGGAATCCAAGTGGAGGTATCCGGGGAGTCAGTGGTCTGCATTAGCAAGTTGTACCACTGCTATGTGAGAGGATACAGGAACAGGTGACACAGGAAACAGGGATCAGTGGTCTGTCTCTAGCAAGTTGTACCACTGAATATATATGTGAGGAGGAGCACGGGGAGAGACTGCAATACAGAGGATACACGGGCACCTTAAACTTGATCCACAATAACATGCACAATATAGTAATGACTGAACAGCACTGCAATAATAGAAAGTCACTGAAACTATCCGGGCAAAAGATAACACAGTCAATGATGGTAATAGTCTCAGCGGATAGTAAACTCCAGAGGAGAACAAACTCAGTCCAGCAAGATATGCAATACACCAGCACAGTCAATGAGAAGTATGCATACCGTGATTCAGGAGCAGGCTGTCAGACAGGAGTGCAGAGATACCTGAACGGCTGGAGGCCGGCAGGATGCGAAGTCCCAGAAGAGTGAAGCGGTAATCAAGTAGGTGCAGCGCACAGGTAGGTAGACCAGCAGGGGAACAAATACTCAGGAAGCAGTAGTATGTAGAACTGGACTCCTGGTGGACCCTGAAGAGTAGCGATGGTCTAGACGAGGTGAAAGCAGTAAGGCGCAGATCCGATGCAGACTGGCGAGTAGAGACCAGCAGGAACACTGAGAAGCACGGAGAGCGGATCAGCTGTTGTAGACACGAGTAGAACTGAGGAGTAGCGGTCAGCAGGACTCTGCAGGTACACGGAGGTAGCGGGTAGCAACCAGCAGGTGCAGCCACGATGAAACACGGGAGAGCAGAGCTGAGCAGGAACTGTTGAGCACGGAGAGCAGCGGGTAGGAATAAGTTGTAGCAGTCTCGAGGAAACACGGAAGAGATGAGATGAGCTGAAGACTGAAGCGCACGGAGGCAGCAGGTAGGAATCAGCCAAACAGTCACGATGAAACACAGGCGAGTTGAAGTAGATTGAAGACTGTAGTGCACGGAGGCAGCGGATAGGAATCAGCTAACAGTCACGATGATACACAGCAGAGTTGAAGTGGTTAGAAGACTGTGGTGCACGGAGGCAGCGGATAGGAATCAGCTAACAGTCACGATGATACACAGGCGAGTTGAAGTAGATTGAAGACTGTAGTGCACGGAGGCAGCGGATAGGAATCAGCTAACAGTCACGATGATACACAGCAGAGTTGAAGTGGTTAGAAGACTGTGGTGCACGGAGGCAGCGGATAGGAATCAGCTAACAGTCACGATGATACACAGGCGGGTTGAAGTGGTTTGGAAACCACAGGAGTAGAAGTGGTCTGGAAACCACAGGAGTAGAAGTGGTCTGGAAACCACAGGAGTAGAAGTGGTCTGGAAACCACAGGAATCAGCAGCGCTGAATACACGAGGAAACACAGGAACACCTTCAGAGGCTCATGGGGAATGAGACTCCAAGATCAGGCAACGTGGTATTGACCACAGGTGCTTAATATAGGGAGTGTTGCCTGATCTGCCAATTAAGTTAAAGGAACAGGTACTGAAGGGTTTGAAAGGGCTGCGCATGCGCAGACCCTCAGGATGGAGGACGGCCACGGTTCCTAAATATACGGGAAGAAGCACTCACAGTCCGGTGAGTGACAATTTCTTTACATATTTAACTATAAGTGTAGGGTGTAATATACACCCAAAGATGATGGCTGCATTGCCAATATGCATGGATGGAGAGGAAGACAATCTGGTTTGTGTGTAGAATTAATGAAGGCCTACCTACCAGGAATTAAACAGTTTTTTTGATAATTTATTAGCTTTACAATTACATTACTTATCCAAGAAACAGGTGGAGCACTAAATTTGGTTATTTTAGGCCCAAAAACATTGATTTTCCAACAAAATAGCAAAACAAAACTAAAACCAAAACCAAAACACGCAATGGCGGTTTTGCAAAACCAAAACCAAAACACGATGGTAATCCAGATACAAAACCGAATACAAAACCAAAACACGGGGGTCAGTGACCATCTCTACTTCCAACACACCCAATAGATGGCTGCCCAGTATCGTTTTGGTTTTATATTAAATGTCATCCAAATCCATTCAGTGGAAGGCCCAGAACAGGTTCCCTGAATCAAAGTTCTGGCCAGAATATATCAACGGGAGTTCTGACTGGGACCTAAACCCCCTAGTATGTCTTCTGGGATCAAATGTAACCAGTCTGTGAAATTTTCTTCCAAATCCATCCAGTGGAAGGCTCAGAACAGGCTCCCTGGGTGAAAGTTCTTCCCAGCTGAAGATGTGCTGAAGATTTCTGCCTACAAGCAAACGAAAAACTTTTTAATGGAATTTTTTGCAGAGAATACAACTAGTGATAAATAAAAGAGTTATTAAGAAGACCGAAAATAACTGACATAGATCACTGTAATTGTTAATTTCTAATACTAGACTATGGAATTAATTTCAGAACATATGTCATTCATACAACAGAATTACAACAAGAAAATACGTCATGCTAGAGGTCATTCACTAAGCGCAAAACATGAGGAAATGCACCCCATTTTTTGTCCTGGCACATACATGGCTGCACTCCCACTCTCTGCAGGTGGGTACCGACCCCGTAAAGGTCTAAGTTTGTAGTATTGGACAGCTTGGAAATGGGTTTGAAAAGTATAAAAATGTTATTGCAAAGTTCAGCCTATTAACATTTTTGAATCACCAATAAATAATTACACATTTTACTTCCTGGCAAGGACTTGAGCCCTGCTTATCATGGTTTATCCTGTACCTCATGCCTCATGCCTCCTGACTAAGCCAGGCCTCTCTGCTTCTCCAGCCTCCAAGTTAGATCTCTGCTCTCCAGCTTTTCTGTACTGCCTCCACAAGCTGTGTTCCCATTTTGTGACTCTCAGAGTTATTCATCCATATTAAAAGTACATCCTGCTCTGCTATCCCAGTGGCTACCTGTTCGTAATATATTGCACCTTCAGATCCAGTCTCCTGCAGCAGCTACCTGGACCCTGGTGTTTTCCTGCTGCAATTCATCGCACCTTCTGATCCAGTCTCCTGCAACAACTAACTGGACCCTGGAGTTTACCTGCCACAGTAGATCGCACCCTCTGATATAGTTTTCTACTGTCGTTACCTGGACTCTGCTGTCTACCTGCTGCACATTATCTATCTGCCTGATCTAGTCTCCTGCTTGCTGGTACCCGGACCTTCGTGTACACCTCCCGCAGACCTTCTTTCTGCACTCACCACTGGGCCCCGCTGAGAACCTACCCGGAGGGCCGCGACCTGCGGGGCAGAAGCCGCTAAGCCCAAACTCCCTTATGGGGGTCCCTCGTGAAAACCTTCTGTCCTATTAAAATCTACGCCTCCCTGTAGGTGGCACTGAGCAGGCTCTAGAATCCCACAGATACCCGTTGACCGTTACAGTGTAAGTTTAAAATCCAGCCTATTGCCACCTCTTTAATTACAAAGTTTATAATTTTCACAATTGAAATGGGCATTGAATTTTAAAATACAATAGATAAGTACTAAAATGTGTGTACTATAAGGCACTATGCTCCTCTTACTTTAAAATATACTCCAGGGGGTGCATTGTCCCAACTATATTTTACATGGGACAACTTTGTATGCTGGCCAGCTGCATGAGTATGCAGCATTATCTACTGGTCAGATGGGCTGTGCTGTTTGATTATAGTTTTTGGGAATTGCAATCACTGGATTAGTTAGACCTCTCCCCCATGACCAAAGACTTTTGTATGTAGGCATGCGCTGGTACTGTTTACTGGTAAAAAAAAATGCAAATGTGTTGGTACTGAGCTTTCTAGAGTAAGTGCTCATGAGGTTTCTACTGTATTGAGGCACAAGCTGTTATTGTATACTGGCGATATGCTTTGACTCTATATAGTCAATGGGATGCAACTGTATACTGGAAAAGGGCTGCTACTGAATAAGTTTGTGGATTTGTTACTGTATAAGGGCATGGTAATCTTACTGAATACTGGGATGGGTTTATGACTGTATTACAGCAGATGTCATTTGTAACATACTGGGATGAGGCTGTTTCTGTATATTAGACAAGGAATTGTTTTATATATTGGGCACTGGGACTGTAAAACGTGTTGCATTAGTGGTGTCAGGGATTACAATTTACACACTGATCGCAACTTCTCATAGAGCTATTTGGCTTTGTACAATAAAAACATGACAACTACTTTGGATGGAAGAGCTAGCCACTATGTATATCTCCAAAAATCCTTCACCCAGAGTGTGATGTATATTTTATGAATGTGTGATACTGTGTATGGCCTCAGTATAGGCTATTGCATACTGTAACCAGTAAGAATATGTTTACTGTCTCATATTATAAAATCAGTGTCTAAAGTTGCAATCTCCTCTTGCCAGATTGAGCACTCCACACCAACATTATCCTCCAGTACCTAACCTGTCCTATGATATTTCTCTCTTGTTACTGAGGAAGAGGTTTTAGCAGTCCAATCTTCCTCTCCGCCCCTTAACCTGTTCCCTTGACCTAATTTTCTGCTGATTCCTCCACTCCCTCCTTCCCAACACTTATTTGTAACTAGTTTACCTCTTCAACCTGTCCCTCTCACCTTCCCTACTATCTTCAGACATGTGCTCATCTCTCCTATCCTCAAGAGGCCATCTATTGACTCTGCATCTCTCTCTAACTACCACACAATATCTCTACTCTCCTTTGTTTCCAAACCACTTGAGACTCATTTCACTCCTTTCATGCTCTACCAGATCATCTGCAAAATGGCTTCCAGCCAGTACACTCCTCTAAAAATGCCATCGCTAAAGACATCATATTTAATTTTTAACACTCTATAAAACTCTGTATCCACACATAGTCAAAACAATAGTCATGGTTGTGACATGATCAGGGGCTAAATTATAAAGAGTGACTTGTGTGTCATTTCTGTGTTCAGCAAAGCAGGGGTTAATTTTAGTTTGCCGACATATGACCTATCCATTTGCCACATACAAGCACCCTGTGGCCTTTCTCCTGTCCTAAAGTGGTTTCTTTCACTGGAAGAGACTGGATGTATCTCCCGAAAGCATGTTAGATAAGACTTTGTGACACAGCAAATGTTGTAAATACTAAGTCAGTGTAGTCTTTTATGTTCTTATGTTGCATGTCAGAAATGTATACATCAAAGCAATGTTTTTAAAAATGTATATTTCAGAATTCTGCCTTATACTTTTATAATCATGGCAAATTCATACATCAAATATGTGGAACTTAAATGATAGACCATAAGGAAACTATAATCATCAAGTAGCTCACCAAATATGTTCATGTTTTATGTGCAAGTGTACAGAAGAAATTGTATGTGCTAGATAGCTTGGTTATTAGAAACAATACATAAATTAAATACAGGGGATTGTTTGGTTTACAACTATTGATCAATTTAAGTAAAGCTGTCTTGAAAAATAAGTCAGGAAAAAAACTTCTTGGTGGTGGCAGCTACTAGTGAGTGTGCAGTATAATACTACATCCTATGAGTGTTTTACCACCTATAGTCCTATCTCCACCCTGAGTCCCAGCTCGTATTATCTCAGCATTGACTGTAAGCTCTCACAAACTGGTCCCCCCTATGCTCTATCCCACGTGTGCACATTTTTTTTACCAACTTTGTATGCATTTGTTCTGTTTTTATATAGGATTTGTTTTGTGTATGATTTTTAATACCCTTTGTTCAGACCTGTGGAGTTTTGTTGCACTTTTCAAATGGGCAGTGATAGTGGTGATAATATGCGGATAGTAACATTCTCTTTACAGCTTCTTTTTAAAAAAATAATGCAGAGATTCCTTAAACTCATGAAAGAAAACAAGAGCAGAATATTTTCACTCTGGGCAGAGTTTTGTGACAGTAATTATATTGACATTTAGAAGTTACATTTTAAAAAATTCATCAAAATGTTTCAAATGTATTGTGATGGTAATAAACTTTGTTTTTGTTCATATCTATCTTTTAACTGGAAACTCCTGTATATATTCCACTTCACATGTAACTAAAAGCTTTACTATCACTATCCTGCAGCATAGATTGTGTCACCTTTACTCTACCAACAGAACTCAGCTCACCTTTTCCCTGTTTATTAGTATTACACAATCTTATCTCCTCACCCAGAATGTATTTCACAGGCTCCAATCCGACCAATTCTATTCTTTCTAATGCTGACACCCAGGGCCTGATCAACCACTAGGCTGACCAGGCTGCAGCCTGGGGCGCTGGGTCCCGGTGGGCGCGGCACTGTGGGTATTTTTTTTTTTTGTTAAATTTTTTTTTTTTTTGTTTGTTAATTTTTTTTTTCTTCATTCATTTTTTTTTCGGGGTGGGGGAGGGGGGGGTCGCCGCGGGGGGGGGTCGCTGCGGGGAGGTGGAGGGCTCGACGATCAAAAGCATTGGTGGTCAGTGGTTAGCAACACACAACCAATCGCCAGGCTGCCTGTTGCTGTGCAGCAGACAGGAAGCAGGACGTCTCCACTTCCTATCTGCTGATCTGAGGAGAGGAGCGACGCTGGCACAACTACAGGTAAGTGAAGGGGGGAACTGCCCTGCATATCTATAGGGAGGGGGGGGAACTGCCCTGCATATCTATAGGGAGGGGGGAACTGCCCTGCATATCTATAGGGAGGGGGGAACTGCCCTGCATATCTATAGGGAGGGGGGGGAACTGCCCTGCATATCTATAGGGAGGGGGGGAACTGCCCTGCATATCTATAGGGAGGGGGGGGGAACTGCCCTGCATATCTATAGGGAGGGGGGGAACTGCCCTGCATATCTATAGGGAGGGGGGGGAACTGCCCTGCATATCTATAGGGAGGGGGGGGAACTGCCCTGCATATCTATAGGGAGGGGGGGAAATGCCCTGCATATCTATAGGGAGGGGGGGAACTGCCCTGCATATCTATAGGGAGGGGGGGGAACTGCCCTGCATATCTATAGGGAGGGGGGGAACTGCCCTGCATATCTATAGGGAGGGGGGGAACTGCCCTGCATATCTATAGGGAGGGGGGACTGCCCTGCATATCTATAGGGAGGGGGGGAACTGCCCTGCATATCTATAGGGAGGGGGGGAACTGCCCTGCATATCTATAGGGAGGGGGGGAACTGCCCTGCATATCTATAAGGAGGGGGGAACTGCCCTGCATATCTATAGGGAGGGGGAGAACTGCCCTGCATATCTATAGGGAGGGGGAACTGCCCTGCATATCTATAGGAAGGGGGGGGGGACTACCCTGCATATCTATAGGGAGGGGGGGAACTACCTTGCATATCTATAGGGAGGGGGGGAACTACCCTGCATATCTATAGGGAGGGGGGGGCACTACCCTGCATATCTATAGGGAGGGAGAGGGGGGACTGTCATGCATATGTATAGGGAGGGAGAGGGGGACTGTCATACAAATCTATAGGGTGGGAGGGGGGGGCTGCCATGAAAATCTATAGGGAGGGAGAGAGGTTGATATGTATGAAGGAGGGCAGAGGAGGGGGGCTGATATATGTGACTGGGGGAGTTTTGATGTGATGGGGGGGATAGCTAGCTAGCAGAGTGGAGGTAAGGAAAATAGCTGCAAGGGGGATGGATGCAAGGTGGGAGGTAAAGAAAATGGCTGCAGCAGGGGTTAAGGAAAATGGCTGTGGGGGGGGTTGTGGTTAAGGAAAATGGCTGCAGGGGGTATTTAAAAAATAGAGCAGCTTTGGGGGGCAGAATCTCATGATTGTGTGGTGGTCACATGGATGGTCTCAGCAATCACTAGAATACTAAATATTAGTGAGATGGGGCTGGTAGAGGTTTGTATTTGATTGACAACAAATATTCCGATATTGCTTATATATGCCTGTCCAATGGGGTACTTTTAGCTGGCCATAATGGAGTGTTTTGTTTTAACTAAAGGGCCTAATCATTCAGGGTTTGCATTATAATACATTTTTGCATTTTCAAAAAAGGACGCCAACTTTCCAGAAGCCAGAGAGAGGATAACAAAGTTGCAAGAGAGAAGAGCAAGGACAGGTAAGAGACAATGGCACAATCTGTCTAAATTTGAATGCTGGAGAATACACCTGAACATTCATATTCAGGAGTGTTCCTTTACACCTATATATTCGGAGGAGGGGGGGGGCGCTGCGGCCGTATTAGCCTAGGGCGGCCAGAACCCTTAATCAGGCCCTGCTGACACCTGTTTATGCTGAACATTCAGTTTTCACAAAGCTTGAGAAGAAAGGACCATCATTCCAGGACAGACATATGTAAAATAGTTTAAGAATAAAACAAATTCACATAAATGAAATACAGGGGATTGTTTGGTTTACAATAATTGATCAATTAAAGTTAAGCTGTTTTGGAAAGTCAAGAAAAAAACTAATGTATAGCTTTTTTACTTTTAGAGAGAGATCATACAGCACAAACAGATTTAGTAGAACCACCCACACACCATCCCCACTGGGGCACCTACAGGATAAAAATAATATATTGGCATGCTTCTGTAATTAAGCGGGAGTGTACTAAGGTATATAAAGTCAAATAATTATGAAAATGCTATAATCTATTCTTAAAAAAGAAAAAAACAGATAAATAAAATTGTGAAGTCTTTATTGTTGAAGAGGCAAGTACAGGTAACAGGGGCAACAGGCATTGCACATACATTGCATAATGTCTACTTTTCTACAGATAGCAATGTAATAGATACCACAGGACTGTCCATTGGTTTATAGCAAGCATTCATAAGTGCGCATGCAAAGGATGACATAAGTAAATACAGGTAACACACCTGTAACAGGTATCAGGATTCAAGATTGCAAATACACAGTACAGAAATGTCATGATTCAAGATTTGCAAATAGACAGCTGTGTCTGTTCAAGTTAAAATTTACTGATGCAGAGGCTTGTAAGGTTAAGATCACAGTTACAGATGCACAAGCTTACCAGATTAGAATCAACGTTCTAAGGTTAGTGTGGTTGGATCACTTATAAATAACTCATTGTATAAATATATTTAAATTATTAGTGCAGTGCACCAATGTATATCTCTGCAAATGTACTTATCTTTTTATATTGGTATGTGTTTAGGATGGAAATGTATTGATTTTGGAGACAGTATGTCATGTTTGGATCTTGAATCTGTGTGGAGACAGTTAATCTCTGTTAATTAAGTCTTTTCATGTGAAGTGACCAACAAATCTGTCTTGCCTGAAAGAACAGGAGGGGGTCATTAGACTTGCTGGTAGACTCCCTATATTTGTAAGACTCAGGATGCAAGTGATCACAGATGAAAGTGAATCTTGCAAGTTTAATTGTGTTAAAATCAAGATTAGAGAAATGTTATACCCTGACGGTAAACATTCCTCAGATGGTGTGGTGTCACTAGCAGCAATTTAAAAAGGTGTTAAACCCCTTTGGGCTGATTCATGTGCAGGCTGCATAAATCAGTCTGGATTAGTTAAAGGGGCAGGAGGCTGAATTACCTCCTGCCAATCTAGAGTCCAAAACTGTATAAAAAGAGGCCTGTTGGCCCTGTAAGGTAGTATTATTCCATCTGTACCTTTCTGGATATCACTAGCACCTAAAACTAGTTTATGTAAGTGTCCTTTTCAGGACTTCCTGAGCTAATAAACATCAACTGTTTAAGGAACGTGCTTTGATGCCTACTTTACTTCTGTAATTTCTGTGACCATAGATTAAACCAAATCTAATCTGTTATCCGACCGTTTTGAGGTTGAGACCCTACATCCAGTACCAACACTTTGCCCACTACCTGCAGCTCTGGCCAGTGTAATAAGTCAGGGAGAACCATCCACAGCAGCCCTGATCTGAACGCAAGAGCTCAGGTGTACCAGCAAGGAGGTACTAGCGAGAGTTACCCAGAGAGAAGCAGTGCTAGGTGCCAGCACAGGAGCCTAGTGGTGGCAGCATAATAAACCCATCCTACAGCGTTTAGAGGGGTGCAATTTGGGATAAAAAAAAGGGACGGTGGCAAGGCAAGACCAGCCGGTCTCCAGCAACACAAAAGACAGGGAGGCATAGCAGGTCCATCCTTTCACAGTTAGCATATAATCATGATCTCAGGGACTGTTTCAGACTGACACTATCAACCCCCTCATTCGTTACGACTACTGGGAGAGACATCGTTTTAAGAACAAGCCATAGGGTCGGTGCTGAGGAATGCAGTAGAGTGGCTTTACTGCTTGAACAGCAGGGAACCAAAATACAGCAGTAACCCTGGTTTGAGTATAGTACAAATGTTCTCAGGACTAAATCATTACAGCTACAAGGGGAACTGCAAACTTTTTTTGTTCTTAGCACCTCTTAAACCACTTAAACCTGAGAGCTTTACTGAAATTCTAGATTCCAATCGTCATATGTAAGCGAGTCTTAATTTTACTAGTGGAACTAAATTTTAATAATTAAAGGATATCCCCACCCTCATCTGATTAAAACACTTTTAGTGTGGGCAAACCACGGCAAACCACAGTGAGCTGTTATACATGCTGGGTATTTTAGTCTGCATATCACATGCTACTTGAAATCTACATTCTCAAGCATGAATTATCTACCATTGCATTCACCATATAGGGATTTCAAACCACTACAGTTTCAGGGAATAGTGCTCCATTGACCTTAAAATGATAAACCTGGATATCTATGTTACCTGAAGCTGGATAAAGCTATAAAATGAACCCCATACTTACTCCCAGATTACCAGATTCTGAAAAATAAATCCAGGGATACAATGCATTATACAGTATCTGTACATACACTGTGGTACAATAAAAGATAAGCCAAACTGTTTATTTCATATATCTTTAATGCCTGATAATATCATACTGAAATATGATATTATATTTAGAGAATTGAACCAACAATATGATTCCAACATATCATAAAAATTTATTCAACAGATAAAAAGATATGAGTTTATAAACTTGATCTGCCGAAATTTAATTTTTATTTAGATTTTGTAACAAAATACTTTTTTACATGGAAATAGTCTTTAATATATTTGTGAAGAAACTCTCAGTTGTATGGTTTGATTATTTAATTAAAACAAGCCTGGAGATGCTGGCACCACTGGGCAACAGTTTCGTCAATAATCCTCTGATCCAGACCAGTCCACACTTCCAGCAGACATTGCATCAGATCGTTTACATCATGGATTCCTGGTATTCTTGGAGTCTGGTAGACTCGCTCTTGTATAACGCTCCACACTTTATAATCCAAAGGATTCAAATCTGGACTGTTTGGTGGCCATAATGTGAGAGGAATAAAGTCTGGTGTCTCTCTTGCTAGCATTTCAATGGTTTCCCTGGCTCTGTGGAATGGCGCACTGTCCTGTTGAAAAACAAGATAGACTTCTGGGGCCAGATTTCTGATAACAGGTAGAAGATGTTGTGAAAGCAGAACGTTGCAATAATATGCGCCGTTAATTTTTATTCCAGGATCAACGAAGACCAAATGTGAAGGATCAAGGGTCCAAACCGCAATGAACAACATAACAGACTTGCTGAAATGGGTATGTGTATGCAACAGTCTGTTTGCAGCAACCTGCCTTTTCTTAGTGCCACACTTGATGTACAGGCGATCATTCTGCATGTTACTTGGTCATGCAACGGTGAACAACTTCTCGTCAGTAAAAAAGATGTAGTCAGCCATATGACAAGGATATTTTCTCAAATATTCTCTTGATCTGTTCAAACATGTCAGTCGATTACTTCCTTTTAGTTCCTGTGCTGGCTTCTTCTTAAGGCAATTAAGCTGAAGATCTTGAATATGACATGTTGTTCTATGAGTATTCGGAGCGTCCTCTAGACTCAGAATAAGATCTTCAACAAGGACGACATTTTCTTCAGTGCGTGATGACCTTCGTCTGCCACTACCAATGACGCAGTCAACTGACCTTGTTACCCTAATTTTTCTAAGCAATTTATCTAATTCGCTGCTCGTCCAATATTTCTCTGGAAACTCTTGTAGAAATTGACGACTGCTTTAATTCTTGGATTCCCTCAAACCTTTTATCATGTGTAAATCTTCTTTACTAAAAGGCCTTTTTATGGAAATTACAACTTTTTTTTTTTAATTTCTATCATAATATTGTCTACTTTTTTGAGCGGAAAATAAAAACTGGAAGTCATGATAATAAAAAAGTAAGTATGTGGATATTTTTATTTTAAAAATATCATTAATAAAATATAGTTAAAGTTTTGATATTTGTTTATAAAATTAAAAATTAGTAGTTAAAGTCTGGCTTACTGAATTTTTTCTTTAATTGGGAGAGATAAAAGTGCTACATGTAAATAAATAATAAAATCCATCTCCGCAACACTTGGATCCAATATTTGTAGCCATGTCAGTGTAGAGACAAGTTTCAATAATATGGAGAGTGCGGGAATTGAGGAGAAGAGCTCCAATAGATCAGGTGCACAGTAGTAAATGGGTAGTATAGTAATATATAGAGTAGTAAATGAGAATAGTTGCATATGAATTGATATTTTGGTGTATTAAGTTAAAAATGGAAAGCCAACACTATGTTTCAAGATGTTTTAAGATGTGATACTTTTGATGAATTAATAACTGTTTACAAATGTTGTGTGCATAAGATTAATGATTGCACTGTTGAACCTGGTATTAATTAGCAGGATAAATTTAAAAGGAATGGCCGAGCCAGTGATTCTTTTGCTGCCTGCTGGATTTATATTGCTCATATCATCTCTGAAGAAATTACCTTTCTGGTAATGAAACGCATCAGAGGTTAGTGTGAGTCATTATGACAGATGTACTTACAAAGGGCAAGGACATAGCAGACTGGTTGCCGTGATTTATTTGATAAAGAATATCATTTTGAATCTGGACGGTGTCACTAGTTGCAGCGGCACAGGCACCGCCATGGCTCTTTTCTCACAGTCTGGCTGCATCCCGGCCCTCGCTATGACGGCCGGGATGTCACTTCCCCTTCTCTGTCCCGGTCATCACCAGGGCAACAGTTGGGACGCTACTATAATCAGTGCCGCGTCTCGTCAGCTGATAGCTGGGCGCGTGTGCATTCTGGAAACATTAATTAGTAGCCTCCTGAAAAGGCAATTAGGCATTTTTGGTGCGCTGCTTCTCATTGGTCTATGTGTGTGTTTAAGGCAGGGAGGGCTTAGCCATAGCTTCTGTTTACACTTGCTGACCTGCTCCATATCCCTGTGGATACCCTGACTGATTCCTGTTGTGACCTTGGCTTGTTCTGGACATTGTTGTTTGCTGATTGCCTCTGATCTATGGCTCTATGCCTGTTTACTGGATTCTCACAACCATACACACAACCATACATTACACAATAGTTGGTCAAAACACACACACACACACACACACAATTACTTGTGTATATTTATAAATCAGGCAATGAATGTAATGTATTGAAAGAAAATCTATGCTATACCACCTATGTTAAAAGAGCATATAAAATATTTTGCATTTGTATAATATACACTGTCAACTGTTTTATAATATATACATAAGTTTTTTTACAATTAGAATGTTAATTAATAAAACAACACATTTTAAATGAAACTACATCTTGTGTGTAGATTTTCTTAAAGAGACAAGCATAAGTTGCTTAATGAATATTGGTCCTTTGGATTTAAAGTAAAATAAGAACTATATTTCTTAGGTTGAATCAGAAGTAATGCTGCAAGGATTTATTTGATGGCAAAGTCATAAATTACGTTATTAAAAGGTTATTTGCCAGACTAATAGGGAGATTAGGACCCCATACTCCTAGCATCACCCTTTTACACTAATAATCCCTCTAAGTATGTGACTGCAATGAAATCTATTTTAGAGGGTAAAATATATTGATCGTACCGCAAGGGTTAACTGTGCAAATCTTATATGGCAAACATAAATCCCATTATTAACATAATAAAAGAATTTCAATCCGCTAAAAGGTTCACAATATGTGGACAAGGCGTGAAAATGCTGTTTTGGGACATAATGTAGATATTGCTCATGTTTGGGGAAGCACACATAAAGTCAGTCAAGAAAGCAGCAACTGGTGAGGAAATAAATTTCTCATGGGATGAGTTAAATGGAACAGGAAATTTTTTGCTGACTAGTCACAGTACTGCAGCTGGTAGTGCACCTGAACGCAAATATGAGATTTCATGTAATTGGACAAGTTATTTAAGTGAGCTTCAAGAGCAGGGATGCACATTTGAGGTTGTTCCTAGTTTAGGAAGTTATTGCAGAGCCTATTTATGCCCATAGATTGATCTTTACATATCTGTCAAAGGTCAAACATGGTCCAGATGCACATAGTTGCATAAGGCAAGAAAAAAGAAAGTTGCTTATTCCTTTCATTTAAATCTAAAATTGGAACCTACCTAAGCTTTTCTTCTATATAACCTAAAAGAATTAAAAAACTTGGTGCATTTCTGCTCACATACTGATATACTGTACACCGATCAGCCACAACATTAAAACCACTCACAACTGAAGTGAATAGCATTGATTCTCATTACAGTAGCACCTGTCAAGGGGTGGGGTATGTTAGGCAGCAATGAATAGTCAGTTCTTGAAGCTGATGTGTTGGAAGCAGTAAAAATGGGCAAGTGTAAGGATCTGTGCGACTTTGACATGGGCAAACTGTGATAGCTACACAAATGGGTCAGAGCATCTCCAAAGAACACAGATCTTGTGGGGTTTCCCGGTATGCAGTGTATAGTATCTACCAGAAGTGGCCCAAGGAAAGGCAACCAGTGAACTACGGCAGGGTCATGGATACCAAAGGCTCATTGATGCGCATGGGGAGCAAAGGCTAGCCCATCTGATCCAATTCCACAGTAGTGCTACTGTAGCACTAATTGCCCAAAAAGTTAATTCTGGCTATGATAAAAATGTGTCAGAACACACAGTGCATCGCAGCTTGCTGCATATGGGGCGGTGCAGCTGCAAACCGGTCAGAGTGCCCATACTGACCCCTGTCCACCACAGAAAACACCTACAGTGGGCGGGTTAGGTACGGCTGCATGACGATGAAAAATCAGACACTTAGAAGAACTGCAAGAAAAGAACGATTTAATGAAAAAACAACAGCGATATTGACAGACTTACCTGAAAAACGACTCTGCAGGTATCCATTGGAAGCAGAAGGATGACAGGACCTCCTTCCGACTGGCCAGCTCTCCGGCAGTACTGTCTGACATCAGTGCGACTTGAATTAATTAAAATTTAAAGCGGCAATGTCAGGACCAGACAGGTTAACTCCTTCTGCTTCCATTGGATATCTGCAGAGTCGTTTTTCAGGTAAGTCTGTTAATATTGCTGTCGCTTTTTCATGAAATCGGTCTTTCTTGCAGGTCTTCTCGGTCTCGGATTTCTCGTCGTCGTGGAAGCGATTACCACCGTAGTGGTCACGTGACCATGGAGAAATGGAAGAAGATGGCCTATTCTGATGAATCATTCTTTTACATCCTGTGGATGGCCGGGTAAGTGTGCATCACTTACCTGGGGAAGATATGGCAAATTAGATCTTTCATGGTGTCATAACCATTGGTGGAAGTGGGCTGGTATTTGGTGGTATGCCACACAACCATGTCCCCTACTGCTTTTATTACAAATTTATCAAATATCATTAATTTACATTTTCCATACCACGACATCTAAATTTCCGCTTTGACCCCTGGTCATAAGCATACCAGATGACTCAATATGGACACTGAATACTGACGCTTACTTCTTCTGCCCCGACACTGAACTCCTGATCCAACTTCAGAGTGGACTTAAAGACTGGTAGCTAACTGAACTTTGCAATGGGACTATGGCGTTGTAAACCTAACCTCCACGATGGGCGGGATAGGTGTTGAATCAGCTTAAACTTACTGGCCATTTTCTTTAGAATAACCCCAACTGTGAAATTAACTAAGCTCAGAATTGGGGAAGGGAAAAAAGCTTACCATGTGCCCTAAACAAACCACTTTGCTTACCTTCTCAGACAGCAGATCGGAAAAGAGCTGCACAAAATAAAAAAGTTCTCCAAGCTACAGACTGAGAAGTACCGCAAATAGGGAGCCTAAAACTGAAACAAAGCAGTGTCCCAATAAGGACCACACTGGGAAAGAGCCAAAGCCATTTGGCCAGCTCCTGGAGGATGATAAGGGTATGAGTCTTAAGGAGGGCCCCTAGAGGAACCCTGTCCTCTGCCAGAAGCTCTGGGGCCCCTAGGGCACTCACGAGCGGGCTATGAACCGTGGCAATGCACACAAGGCCAATACTTGCACGCCGTTCCTTGGATGCACCTCACTTCATTGAAGGCAAAGCATTAGTTTCTAGTTGGTATGGGAGTGCTATGCCTCCTTTTAACTGTAAACCTTGCATGACAGTCAACCAGAGCCAACCATATCCATTCAGATCTCCACGTCTTTGAAACGGAATGGTATAGTATCTTGCCAACTGACCTTCCGCCTAAAGTGCTCATCGTACTTTTGCCATGTCGAGGCCCCATAACTGATGTGCATCCCATTAAATAGAGATAACACCATGGGGTAAATGTATCAAGCTGAGAGTTTTCCGGCGGGTTTGAAAAACCAATCAGATTGTAGCTATCATTTATTTAGTACATTCTGCAAAATGATAGCTAGAATCTGATTGGTTGCTATAGGCAACATCTCCACTTTTCAAACTCGCCGGAAAACTCTCAGCTTGATACATTTACCCCCATATATCAATGAGGGCAGTTGGCCTAGTCTCCAGGTAAGCGGCTGCGAAAACGAATAAACCTTGCAGCCAGTTATGCAATGACCTGTAATGCATCCTTTCCCATACCCATTTTTCCCCAAGCAGGCAACAGACCTTATTTATTGGGAAAACTGAACAGTATTGCAGATATTAAAATCAGTGCCGATTTCTGCAACCTGCTTAAAACCTATATAAAGGTCCTAGTCCCTCGGCCTTGTACCTGTTTATCTGGACACAGAACTCCTCAGTGGCTTTTAATATACTGATAATGGGTTATTAATGAATTATTACCACACAAGAAAGTTCATAACAACTATCCTATAATTTAACCACTTGTAATACCTGCGTTTTCATATTTAAAAAATAAATCACTATAATACATTTCAACCTTTCAAATGGCCAAAAAGGCGTAATTAGGATTTGTTTGAAATGAATAAAAAAAGCTAAAACTTGTTTCAATGCATTCATAGACAAGTGTATGTCTGTTTATAGGAGTTTTCAAAATAGCGTAATTTACTCCTTTCTATATATGCAACTAAATTTGAGTAAATTTTTATTGAATTTTTTTATATTCAAATGTAATGTTTTACGCTTATGTTTACCTGCATGAAAAGCTACATACTATAAATGTGGTACGTAGTCCAGCTCAGAAGCATCGGCTTTGAAACACTGGGAGAATCCAGTATATAAACCTTATCTTGACCACACATGTTTATATTTTTTTGACTGATAACATTCCAACTGCTACTGCTATGAACCCACCTACAATAAATACATACTGTACATTGTCTGAGAGAGTGTTACCTTTTTCTATGCAATAGTTAACAGTCTACCAAAAATCTCCATTAAACATTCAAAATTAGTATGATAGGCACAGTTTGTCCCAGAGCTAATGATCATACATGTCTTATATAGGTATTTTTTTCTGTGTTTTTAAATTTCTTTCTTTGTAAATTTTGGATGCTTCCCAGTTTTGCAACTGAAAAGAGATTTTTTATGGGTTACAATATTCTGTCATTTTCTGCTACTACTTGCTGATAATGCAATACACACAATCATGATCATGAAGCAACTCCTCCTGCAGTCACTGAGAGGAGCGCTGCTCTACAAGCTATTGAGCAGGTAAAGTCACATACACAGACAGTATCATCAAGCACATCCTCCTGACAGCCTATGACTTAACTATAGCCTGACACAGCCTATGATTTAACTACCCAATTGCGCACACGCTGCGCTCTGCTAGTTAAAAGAGTTAACAGTTCACACACTGATAATAGTGGGTTAACTCACCAAGCGATCACCCTCTTCTAAACAGGCAGTGAGCATTAAGAGCAATAATGACAGCACTTTTTAAATTGGAATTTAATATACCAAAAAAAGTACAATGTTAACAGATTATAAAATCAATTAATAAAAGGTGACATAACATACAGCAAAACACAGAAAATAAAATGTTTTAGAGTATGAACTTACATACGAGTTGCTAAATCTGTACAGGCTGGGCCGGGAGGCAGGGGGGCTTATGCTCCCCGGGCCAGACAGTAGAATTGTATTTTGGGCTGCCTGGTGGTCCAGTGGTAATGCGATGTCTGTGCAGGGGCTGTAACATCGCGTAGTACTCATTGCAGCCGCATCATTCATTCACAGAATATTGTACTACAGCTTGTAGTACAATATTCTGTGAATGGATGATTCCCCCGCAGTGAGTACCACGCGATATGACAACCCCTGCATAGACCGCAAAGGCTGTCTCCATCGCATCTCAGTAGCAGCTTCACATCACCGGGTCATGTGACCGCAGTGATCACATGGTACACAGTGTAGGCGGCTGATGGAGTTCTGTGGTAGTGTGCAGGAGCTGCAGGATTTCTTTCTGTTCCTGGAGTCACTCATGTAGAAAAAGGTAAGAGGAAGGGGTACTGTGATGGGGGAGCTAGCGTGTGTGAAGGGGGGCATGTGCAATTGAAGCTGCAGGTTATAAGGGGACATGTGTGGCTAAAGGTGCTGGGACAGAGGGGGGCATTTTGGATAAAGGTGCTGGGGCAAGGGGGAGGCATGTGTTGCTAATGGTGCTGGGGGCAGAGGGGGGGCATATGTGGCTAAAGGTGCTGGGGCAGAAATTTGTGGCTAAAGGTGCTGGGGGCAGGGGGAGGCATGTGTGGCTAAAGGTGGTGAGGGCAGGGGGAGGCATGTGTGGCTAAAGGTGGTGAGGCAGAGGGGAGACATTTGTGGCTAAAGGTGCTGGGGCAAACATGTGTTGCTAAAGGTGCTGGGGCAGACATGTGTGCTGGGGGCAGACTGTGTGACTACAGGTATTGGGGGCAGGGGGAGGCATGTGTTGCTAAAGGTGCTGGGGCAGAGGGGAGACATTTGTGGTTAAAGGTGCTGGGGGCAAAGGGGGAGCATGTGTGGCTAAAGGTGCTGGGGCAGAGGGGGACATGTGTGGCTAAAGATGCTGGGTCAGAGGGGGGCATGTGTTGTTAAAGGTGCTGGGGCAGAGGGAAGCATGTGTGGCTAAAGGTGTTGGGCAGAGGGTGGTATGTGTGACTAAAGCATGTGGGCAGAAGGGGGAGGCATGTGTGTCTAAATTATGTGGGCATAAAGGGGGGCCTAATTATAAAACATGGGTAATATATTGATTGAATGCAGGGGATTGTTGAAGTTTTCTAAATTTCATGTACCCATTTTTTTTTTACCAAACAGGGCCTCCAAGGAGCCAGACAAGCAGCAACTGAGCTAAAGTAACCAGCAGCCACAAGTGGTGAAAGTGACAAGAACAGGTAGGAGAGAGCAGGACAGTCTGCCAACTGTCCTGAATCTGGTGGGACAGACCCGAATTTTGGTGACTGTTTCGCTTAGGACAATTGGGAGGTATGTCTCGCTTCACTGTGTACTGCTTGTGAAGGCAGAACTGTGTGTACCTAACAGTAGTGCACACAGTATTGCCTGTGTATTTGTCCAAAATGATAACCATGCTGCATCATAGGGGGTTACCCTGTCTAAAGTGCCCAGGCCCTCCAGAGCCTTAATCCAGCTCTGGGCCTGGGCATAAAAATATATATATATATGGATTAAGCAACACTAAAATAGCCTCTTTTTATATAGATAAATATATATTGTACCAAAAACCACCCTTTAAGGATGGGCCGCTAATTATGGGCCAGTGCTGTGTGCTTGCCCCCCGGGCTAAAGTCTGCCAGCCCTCCCCCGATCTGTTCCAAGGGAAATTGACTTGGAAGATGGACAGATTATTAATGTCGAACGATTTCGCAGAAATCTGACATTGTGGTCTCTTCTTTTAAAGACAGTTTTTTGCCTTTCCCTTCTCACTAGGGGGGGGGGGTTCTCCAGGGGAGGCCTGTGACAAAGTTTTTAAACCACAATTTATTTCTTCCCTGTTTAATCCCCAATGCCAAAATGTAACGTATATTTTCTGGGGAGTGTCACAATTTTATCATCATTAAATCCAATACAAATTTACCAGGCTACAGGTACCAAACAGATCTAGATCAAGTGGATTTATTGATCTGGTACTCATTTCTTCTCAATCCATGTGTAACAGGCAGCAATATTTGACATACAAGTTTGTCCTAATCTTCCTATTAATGAATATGTGGTTGATCACTAATTATATTGATTGTAAGTGGAGTTTTGGAAATTGAATTATATTTGCATATATAAAATATAGTAAGCCATCATGTGCTCAGAAAACCAATGTCTTTTGTTTAAGACCCCTTGCTAGGACAGTTCCCTGATGTCTCTTTAGGTGCCAAAAACCACTCCAATACTAGGACATAGCTCTCTCCATGAAGTCTTTGAAGCTGTTTAGGTTCCTCTAAAGGTGACAATGTCATCTTGTAGTTATTGGGTCTGCTAGTACCCTGCAGGGCCATAGAATAAGTACAGGCCAATCCTGGCCTCACATTTTACACATTGAATTAGGTCATTAACCTTATGAGAGCAGGGCTTTGCTTTGAAGTAATTTGAATTTCATGCTAGGTTTCAGAGTAACAAAATCTATACATGGATTAATTTGATATACAGTATTTCCAATGCAGTCCCTTATGATTATGCTTTATTCACCATAGTTATGCTATGGGTTAATCCTTATATCTGTAATCCCCCCCCCCTTTTTACTACACTAAGATTAACAGATCCCATGGATTTGAGGTAATCTGATCTAAAATGCATGCCGTACAAGTTCCACTTAGAGTTGAGAAATTCTCACTCAGAAATTTTGGCAGTGTATTTCTTTGGCCAAATAGAAAACATTAATGAACATAATTAACAGTGCCCAGTGTGGACATGGAGCTTTACTGATATGGTATTATATCTATCAATATTATCTCCCTGTCACCAGATGCAGTAAATTACTTTGATGATAAAAACCAACCTCTAATTGCCAGTGTAATACACTGCTGACATTTCTGGGTAAGAAGTTCCTACCTGTGATGTACAAGCCCAACCTGTGTACCTGCATTCATTGAAGATAAAAAAAAAATAGTCTGCCATCAGCTGGGCTATAATATAATGGAAGCAGAACTAAAGTACTGTAATTGTGAAGGCGACTATGTTAGAACATTTCGGGCAGTGACCAGGTATATAATAAAGGTTTTTTTGTGAATTTTTGTTGTGTGCTTTACATAATGTCAAATAAGACACTAAAACAGATTTTTATGCTTATTACAATCATTTTAACATAAAAAAAACATGGATTTAACCTTTTAAAAAGATGTAAATATGTTGTATAAATTGTGACTTCTATTGTGTATGCAATACTACATCCTGCATAGTATTTCTGCCTTTTCTTGTTACATACATGTTGAATACAAAAATTTTAGAAGTCGGAGGAGTTCAGTGAATATATTGAGGGGACATCTAATATCGTCATTGCAGTCTAGTAATCAGGGTATGTTATTCCTTATAATAAACACAAATCAAATGAAAATGAAATCAAGATTCTTGTATAAGGTAATCCTCATATTCAGATTGTCCTTTACCTTCACTGCATACCTTTATAGAACACATTCAAAAACATACTGGTAGGTTAATTGGCTGCTATCAAAAATTGACCCTAGTCTCTCTCTCTCTCTCTCTCTCTCTCTCTCTCTCTCTCTGTCTGTCGTTTGTGTGTGTATGTTAGGGAATTTAGGACTGTAAGCTCCAATGGGGCAGGGACTGATGGGAATAAGTTCTCTGTACAGCGCTGCGGAATCAGTGGCGCTATATAAATAAATGATGATGATGATGACATTCAGAATGAGTCATGTGAAACAAGAGACATCATTACTTTCCAAATATAAGCAATGGCATCACTACTCAAGTGTAAGGATATAGCTTACAGGATATTTTACACATATTCATGACCTGATACACTGATACCCTAATGGTGCCAGAGTTAAGTTTAAATTCAGTCCACCCTAAGCTGATAGGAGGGCAGGAAGATGAGGATGGCCAGAGGGGAACTCTCCACCAATAGAAGCAGGGGAAAGAAGCAACGGGACGGCCACTGTGCATGCGCCTGACGCCGTTAAGGCGGCCGGGGAAAACTTAAAATGACAGGTGGCCGTCCCTGCTGCATAGTCTGACACTCAACCAGTTATTTCTCTATATGTCCACAATTATGCAATTCTACAGTGATCTGTCTGGTTATAAGATCAATTTTTTAGAATCGGAAGCCATTCTCTTTCATGTCTCTCCTCCGGATGTTGAAATCTTTAAAGCAAATATTATTTTACATGGCAGTCTAGAAAGGTAAAATATATAGGAGTTTTCTTCAAGTCATGCTATAATTTTTTTTTCCAAGAAATCTGACCCAATTCTTCTCCAAAATACACTCTGAGGTTACCTCCTGGAACCACCTCATTATCTCCTGACTGGGCAGGATCATTGCCATGAAAAGGAATATTCTTCCCAAGTGGCTGTATCTTTTTCAGACTCTCCCAGTGACAGTCCATCATTCCATATCAAACAACATCCAGAAAGCTTATACACACTGTTATTCCCCCCCAGACACAACCTGCTGGTTCAATATTGAATTTGGCTTTTTAAATTGACCTGACCTAACATACCCAGTATATAACAATGCTCTGCTAGCATCATTGTTGCCAGTTGACTAGAGAACTGCCCCCTTCTCCTTGCTAGTTTCCTCCCACCCACCTAATCTCCACCCATTGCACCCCCTCAATTATTCTTAAATTTAGAATCTGGTCACACTCTTTTATATCTTGGCTCCTCATTAATCCTTTTGTTATAATTTTTATTGTTTCACCTTGTTATTATCTATTATACAATTGCATTTTACTTTTGTACTTGACAAATCAAAATAAAAACAATGATATAAAAAGATATGTTACTATTTCTATTTATCTTTATTTATCATGTTTTATATAAATTTTTTATAAGTGTTTCCCTTTAAAGAATTGTATTTATTGTTACATATTCAATGGTATGTTTTCTATTAATTGCTTCTTGATGTATTTTACAGCAAAGTGCTGTATTATTATTATTATTATTATTAATTTTTATTTATAGGGCGCCACTAGGTATCCGTAGCGCCGTACAGGGACAGACAGAAACACGATACAGGGTGAGACAGCACAGTACAGTTAACAGAAATCACAGTAACTCAGAAGCTCAATGAACAGCTAGATTAGAGGTGAGAGCCCCCAGCAGGGTAGAGACAGGGGCCGGAGGACCTCACGGAGGAGACAAGGAGCTGGAGAGCAGAGTTAAGGTGGTGGAGAACAGAAGGAGAGGAGCGTACAATCTAAGGGGAGGGTAGGACGGACAGAGACACAATGGTAGGAGGAGGGAATGGGGAGAACGGAGGCAGAGACGGAGAGAGGGGAGAGGAGAATGAAAAGGAGGGAAGTAGGAGGGGGACAGGAGAGGGAGGGGGGTAGGGGTAGACTGGGAGGAGGTCAATGGGTGGGGGACTGAAGGGCTTTAAGGAAGAGGTGGGTTTTTAAGGCCCGTTTGAAGCTGGACAAGTTGGGGGAAGTTCTGATGGAGCGGGGGAGCTGGTTCCAGTGGAGGGGGGCAGCACGGGAGAAGTCTTGGATGCGAGCTGGGAGGAGGTAACCAGGGGGGAAGAGAGGCAGCGGTCATTAGCCGAACGAAGAGGGCGGGATGGAGCGTGAATGGAGATAAGGTTGGAGATGTAGGGAGCAGTGGAGTTGGAGAGGGCCTTGAAAGTACGAGTGAGGAGCTTGAACACGATTCTGTAGGGGATGGGGAGCCAGTGGAGGGATTGGTAGAGGGGGGAGACAGAAGAGGAGTGGCGAGAAAGGGAATAGCTGTAAATAGCTTGTAGTGCTATCTCTATAAACAGTTAGTCATCATATTTGCTTCCTAAAAAAAAATCACTTTACCTTCGCTCTAGTGAAAAAACTTGCTTCACCTTTACACTTCTGTGACAGTTATGAAACATTATCTTCAAAGCCTCTGGCCCACATTCCCCTTGTCTGCAACAGAGATAGCAAATATTATGCTGACTTCTTAGTTTTTATATCACTCACGAGCTGGATGTAATAAAAGTTATAAGCACCTCAACAGCACAGTGTAACTGTTTTATCTATACTCATTCTACAGAATTAAATAAGTTATTTATCTGTTAACTTCTTCATTTAGACTCTATATGATGGACAAATGGGTAAAAAGTTAAAGCAAACAATGTCTGTGATTTGCGTAAGACTTATCTTTTTATAAGATCTACTTTACTTATGGCACCTACACTTTGAATATTTCAAACTTTGAACCTGTCTTATAGAGATGTATAATTAAAACTTCACAGGTAACATTTTCAAAATTACAAGAAAGCCATAATACAGATGCTGCTGAAGGGGCATATTGTCCCATGCACTTATTGTACTCCACTCGCATGACAACAGCCCTGATCCACCTTTTGAAGCATAAGGGTCAAAAAGTGTCAAAAAAATGTTGAGGAAAAAACAGGCACATGGGCAGTGGAGCAAATTCTGTGTGATGCGCATAATTATGATTCGCAAGTGCACTCGTATCCCACTCTGAATCAGTTCCAAGAGGTTTATTTTCTTATGAAAACTCAGAATTGTTTTATTTTAAGAAATTAATAAATATCTTTGACAGGATACAGTGCACAAATGTACAGTTATTTCATCTAAAACATTTTTAAGAACATGTTCAGGTTTCTCCATTTTTATAAAATTTTAATAGCAAACGATCCTTGGATATTTTTGGTATGCTATCCCCCTCAAGATCTAAAAAAAAATTCTCTAGAAAAATAGCTGTGTACAGCCTAAAAGCAGCTAAGTGTCCATTAGCCCAAAATTGGAAGAGTTCGCATCCACCGTCCTTCAAGGTGTTTAAAAAGAAATTTGGCATATGGCGGCCATGGAGGAAATAACTTACTACCTTCATGATAGTGGCCATAGGTTCACCCAAGTATGGGATCCATGGCTTTTCGAAGAGAACAGGTCTACCCTCCTCCTCCTCCTTTGCCTCTTTGTTTCCCTCCTTTGCCCATGCATGGTAAGAAGAAATCCACCATTAAGACCCTCCTTCAGCTCTGTGAGGTTGTCTACCTTATATACCCAGTATATAACTATACTCGCCTAGCATCACTCTTGCAAGTTGACTAGAGTACTGCACCCCCTCTCCATGCTAGTTCTTTCCCACCCAACTAATCTCCACACATTTCACCTCAATTATTCTTAATCTTAAAATATAGTCACAGTCTTTTATACCTCTCCCTGTTGATGTTTTTGTTATATCTTTTATTGTTTCATCTTATTATCTACTATAAATTTGCATTTTTACATGTACTTCTTCTGTACGTGGCCAATCAAAAGACGAAATGATTTAAAAAGATATGTTATTACTTTATTTTTCTTCATTTACCATGTGTTAGATATATTTTTATAAGTGTTTTCCTTTAAATAATTTTATTTATTGTTATGCATTCAGCTCTATGTTTGCTGTGAATTGCTTTTTATTGTATTTTACAGCAAAGTGCTGTAAACAGCTTGTGGTGCTATCCCTCTAAACAGTTAGTCATCATATTTGCTTCCTGAAAACAATCACTTTACCTTCGCTTTAGAGAAAAAACTTGCTTCACCTTTACACTTCCGTGACTGTTACAAACCATTATCTCCAAAGCCTCTGGCCCACATTTCACTTGTCTGTAACACAGATAGCAAATATTATCCTGACTTAGTTTTTCTATCATCACAAGCTGGATATAATAAAAGTTACAAACACCTAGACAGCATAGTATTACTGTTTTAGCGATCCTCATGCCACAGATTTAAAGAAGTTACTTATCTGTTAACTTGCTCATTTCGATTCTAATATGCTAGAAAAATTTCAAGCAAACAATACAAATGTTTTGAGTAAGACGCATCTTTTAATATGATCAACTTTACGTATTGCACCTTTGAATCTTTCAAACTTTGAACCTGTCTTATATAGATGCATAACTTCACTTCACAAGTAAGCTTTTAAAATTTTCAAACATTTTCAAAATTACATGAAAGCCAAAATATAGATGCAGTTGAAGGGACATAGGGGCATATTTAACAATTCACGGTATTGCACTATCGTGCACTTACCGTGTAAATAGGTAAACGAAGTGTCAAATTGACATTTATGAAAGGCCCATCGCACTGTTGAATCTTGAAAAGGAGTCATTTTCTCTGCACTTCGTTTTTGCGAGCAGTCACCATACAACAGAATGGTGACTGCTCGGGGCCGCCATTTAACAAGTCCCGAAAAAATATATTTTTCGGGAACTTGTTATGTAAATGTATGCCAGCTGAAGCTACATCATAGGAACTGTTGCTGAAGCTTTTCTTCTTCGTTATGTCCAGCTCTGCTCCGGAGAGCAGAGCTGGACAGCGCATGTGTGGAGGGATCACATGATCCCTCCCTGTCACTCAGCGCGCTCTCTCTGCAACGATTGCAGAGACAGAGCAGGGACTTTGTGCGCATGTGCAGTGCAGTGCTCTGCTCTCCGGAGCAGAGCTGGACATAACGAAGAAGAAAAGCTTCAGCAACAGTTCCTATGATGTACGCCAGCTTCAGAAGAGGAACGAAGAGGAGATCCCGAGACAGCGCATCCGAAGAGGGGGGTAAGTGTGATTTTTTTCTATCACAGAAACAGCAGTTTATCGGAACTGCTGTTTCTGTGACCCTGTCACTCACCAGACTGTGAGTGCTTCTTCCCGTGTGTTTAGGAACCGTGGCCGTCCACCATCCTGAGGATCTGCGCATGTGCAGCCCTTTCAAACCTTCAGTACCTGTTCCTTTTAGTTAATTGGCTGATCAGGCAACACTCCCTATTTAAAGCACCTGAGTTCCATACCTCGTTGCCTGATCTTGGAGTCTCATTCCCCATGAGCCTCTGAAGGTGTTCCTGTGTTTCCTCGTGTATTCAGCGCTGCTGATTCCTGTGGTTTCCAGACCACTTCAACTCTCCTGTGGTTTCCAGACCACTTCAACTCTCCTGTGGTTTCCAGACCACTTCAACCCTCCTGTGTTTCATCGTGACTGTTTAGCTGATTCCTATCCGCTGCCTCCGTGCACTACAGTCTTCAGCTCACTTCAACCCTCCTGTGTTTCATCGTGACTGTTTAGCTGATTCCTATCCACTGCCTCCGTGCACTACAGTCTTCAGCTCACCTCAACTCCCCTGTGTTTCCTCGAGACTGCAACAGCTGATTCCTGTGGTTTCCAGACCACTTCAACTCTCCTGTGGTTTCCAGACCACTTCAACTCTCCTGTGGTTTCCAGACCACTTCAACCCTCCTGTGTTTCATCGTGACTGTTTAGCTGATTCCTATCCGCTGCCTCCGTGCACTACAGTTTCAGCTCAGCTCTACTCTCCCGTGTTTCATCGTGACTGCACCTGCTGATTTCTATCCGCTACCTCCGTGTACCCGCAGAGTCCTGCTGGCTGCTACTCCTCAGTTCTTCTCGTGTCTGCAGCAGCTGATCCGCTCTCCGTGCTTCTCAGTGTTCCTGCCGGTGTCTACTCGCCAGTCTGCATCGGACCTACGCCTCGCTGCTTTCATCTCGGCTAGACCATCGCTACTCTTCAGGGTCCTCCAGGAGTCCAGTTCTACATACTACTGCTTCCTGAGTATTTGTTGCTTTCCCTGCTGGTCTACCTACCTGTGCGCTGCACCTACTTGATTACCGCTTCACCCTCCAGGGACTTCGCATCCTGCCGGCCTCCAACCGTTCAGGTATCTCTGCACTCCTGTCTGACAGCCTGCTCCTGAACCACGGTATGCATACTTCTCATTGACTGTGCTGGTGTATTGCATATCTTGCTGGACTGAGTTGTTCTCCTCTGGAGTTTACTATCCACTGAGACTATTGCCATCATTGACTGTGTTATCTTTTGCCCGGATACTTTCTGTGACTTTGTATTATTGCAGTGCTGTTCAGTCATTACTATATTGTGCATGTCATTGTGGATCAAGTTCAAGGTGCCCGTGTATCCTCTGTATTGCAGTCTCTCCCCGTGCTCCTCCTCACATATATATTCAGGGGTACAACTTGCTAGAGGCAGACCACTGATCCCTGTTTCCTGTGTCACCTGTTCCAGTATCCTCTCACATAGCAGTGGTACAACTTGCTAACGCAGACCACTGACTCCCCGGATACCTCCACTTGGATTCCATTCCTTCACCCAGACAGCGGTACAACTTGCTAACGCAGACTGCTGACTCTCATCACCTCCTCGTTGCTGTTGGACATTCCTCCTCACTATAGCAGTGGTACAACTTGCTACCGCAGACCACTGACTACCCTCACGTGTCCTTTGTCCATTCAGTTCCTCGTGTATTTCTACATATATATTACCAGTGCTGCTAGTCATAGACTTTCACGAGCATCTCTATCATCTGCTGTCTCCTGTTCCGTGATCACCCCGCTACCAGAGTACCATATTACCATCTATACTGCTCTGGTGAACCCATCACCTGGTGATCCCTGGGTAAAGACTCCTAGTGCCCGTGACAGACCCCTTTTTAATAAATTTGAGAAATAGTTCAATCCTTATCCTTGCGATAAGGATTGATAACTATTTCTCACTTTCGCCGATTAATGATAAATGTGCCCCATAGTGTGCCGTGTACTAATTGTTCTCCACTCGCACGTTAACACCGATGATTCACCTCTTGATAAGTGCAAAAAGTGTCAAAAGATGTGGAAGCAAAAATATCCCAAAAAGGTTTATTTTCTTATGAAAACTCAGAAAAAAAAATATTGTAGGAAAGTAATAAATATCTTTTGACAGAATATAGTGTACAAATATACAGATATTCCATCAAAGACATTTTTAAGAACATGTTCAGGTTACTCCACTTTTATAATGTTTCCCCTTTTTATGTTTTCTCTCTTGATGTCATAAATCAGTGTGTATGTTATAATTCTTTATTTTAAGTTTTTGCTTGCCCAAGAAACCAAATTAATGAAGTTAATAATAAAATAAAGTTAGTATCCCTATTAAGGTGGATCCTAAACCAAAACTGACATAGCCTAATTGAAAATGGGACTATTAAACTTCATTCTCCTTTTGTAAAACATTAATGTTAGCTTTAAGCTATATACCAAAAAATATATTATAAATCTTCTCAGGATAAACTGCATTTATGAATAATAATTTGAATAATAATTTGGGAGAGTCTCCAGAAGAATGCATGAATTCTACCACCAGTGAAATTAAGGTAAACAGACTCAGGGTTCTAGTATACTGCATATATAGGGCATATATAGGGCATATATAAGGAGTTTGTATGTTCTCCCCGTGTTTGCGTGGGTTTCCTCCGGGTGCTCCGGTTTCCTCCCACACTCCAAAAACATACTGGTAGGTTAATTGGCTGTAAACAAATTGACCCTAGTCTGTGTCTGTCTGTCTGTGTGTCTGTCTGTATCTGTATGTTTTAGGGAATTTAGACTGTAAGCCCCAATGGGACAGGGACTGATGTGAGTGAGTTCTCTGTACAGCGATGCGGAATTAGTGGCGCTATATAAATAAGCGGTGATGATGATGATGATATAAAATCTGGCTTTCGCTTTTCACTTCACCTTCTAATTGTTGGTGTATTATAGATCTCTCACTTTAGCTATCGTTTTTTCTTCATCTATACACCTGTTATTGGTGAAATTATGAAATCCTTTGGTTCACCATTATCTATACACTGCAAATCTATATTTCTGCTCTTAATCTCTCATGTTCTGCTCCTGGCTACCCTTCAACTGTCTCCCGCTTTGTCACACTTAGCTCGTGCTGCACCTGTGCTTTGGAACTCTAAACCTCAAGCCAAAGATTCACACAGGGAATATTTTTTAGGTGTAAGAAGCAAACCATTTTCACTTGAAAACATTGTGCATGCTTTTCTGCACATATTCCTACTTTATGCATTGTTATATGTGAAATGATTGATCTGATTCAACTGAAATGAATTCAAGCCAGACCTATTGTAAGGTCAATATCAGGGATCCCTCTGTTTGTGATTTTCCTGTTTGTGTGAAACAAGTGCATGCTGTCTATCACTGCAACTGGTTTGTAAGTTTAGAGCATGCTGCCAATTTATTTTTTATTATATTGTTGTTTCAATAATAAAGTTAAAGAGTTATGGAATGTAATTTAAGTACATTTGAGCCTAAATTTCCCTATTTCAGAATTATTTATTCTCTGTATATAGTTATCTGTGTATATATAATATATAGCAAATACAAAGATTAAAATGCAGACCAGATCAGTGGATTGAAGTTGTTCTGGAATGGCGATCAACTTCATCACCAAAATGTCTGTAACATGAATAATAATTTGAAGCTTGTTATGCAGGAATGCCAGATATATACATATGGTCCAGATAGTTCATAGATTAGTCCAAACTTCAGGCCTATGGACAGTCGATAGAATGTAATAGTCAGAGTTCCAAACTGCCCTGGGCAAGATTTAAAAACCTCAACAAGAACCCAGCACTCTCGCAGCAAGTGATAAGTAGCAAACGATTCTGATATGAATAGGTAGTTATTAATGCCGATTGAAGTCTTCAGTATTAGCCAGGTGCTCTAAGACTAGTGAGCAATGGATTGTTGCATCAAAACTGTTAAACAATACCCTGTTCTCCAGTGGTGGTAGGTGCAAGTAGCAATAGTCAGGAAGTAGCCAGGGTCTGGTACACATTTTAAGATCTCTCAGTATTTATTCAAAAAAATCGATGTCACAGGTATAGCTAGGATTAGAAAAAGCAGGCTGCAGTCATGGATAGGAATTAAACAAATAGCTAAGGTCGAAGTTGCAGGCAGTGAGTAAGACTGTAGCCAAATAGATAAACCAAATGTACAATATAATTCACCATTAATACCCTTAAAAGTTTATTTTAAACAAAGTTTGAATCACTAAAAGAAGTTTGTGAATTTTGAGACTGAAATATAACTTTTTGCTTAATATCACAAACTGTTCCAACCATAGGAGACTCAACAGTCTTTAACTGAAAAATAATTAGTAGAAATGTAATGTGTGACTTTGTTTTGGAAAAACAGTCAGTTATGTTGCACTTACTGTTGTTAGGAACTGACTATCTTGTATCTGAATTTGGAACCCACCAAAGAGGAATGACATATAGATAACAGTTACAGGATGGTCAAATAAGGTCTTTATAAGAGGGAGCAGTGGGAGTGGTCACATTAGCTGCAGGATATATTCTCCATCAAAAGAACATCAGGGGATAAATGTATCAATGAGCGGATTCTTCAACTCCGGCGAGATCGGCGTCTTCAGCGCTTAAATTTAAAGCGGCTCTGCCTTGTAAAGGGAAGTTTCCCTTTATAAGGCAGCGCCGCTTTAAATTTAAGCGCTGAAGACGCCGATCTCGCCGGAGTTGAAGATTCCAGTCATTGATACATTTACCCCCTAGTCAATGAATTTCTTTGCTTGCAAAACCACCGCTGAAGGGCATGCAACTGCTACATCCTGGTTTGTAGGCAAGTGTTGTGCCTTTGTCAAGCCCTACCTTTGCTCAGCACATCTGCCACATAGGTAGAATCTATTACAGCATCTTCATAGCACAAAGACATATAAGTTGGAATACTTGAAATCAAGGCATCAAAATCATGTAGCTCAAAATGCCTCATATCAATCAACCGCTGCTGACATGACAACATCCATAATCATATAGAATTTTTTTCTTGTGAACCAATCTGTCAAGAGTTTGAGGGGAGGAAGAGGAGAGGAGGATCTAAATCACATGGGAGATCCTACTCTACTTTTGATGGAGAGCCTCATTATTTAGGAATTTTAGTTTTTCTGGCTTGATAGGGAGGTTCTGGAAATAATCCTGGATCTTCAAGTAGTTCTCTCTCTAGAAGTATGAATAACATCATTCCACTTCACCTCTTCCATTGCCCTGCACCATTTGTATCAATTGTTCCTTTCTACTTTCTCATTACCTACCCCAGCTAATACACATTTATTGATATCTCTCACATCTCTCCATCATGCACCTACTCAATTTACACTCTCCCCTATTTACTATCACCACACTTCTCTTCAAACTCCTCTTCGTTCTCCATCATCCTATTTGTCTCTCCCCTATTATAATTTTCTCTTCACTACTTCCCTTCTCACTAATCTGCACACATGAACTGTTTTGTCTGCTGCACCCACCGCACTCTCCAGCTTACAAAAATAGAAATAAACCTCACACCCGCAAATTCTTCTTGCATATCCTCTTCCTCACCCTGCTTCTACTCATGGCTACTGATGACAGCTCACCCAACTGTGGACCTTGTATAATCCGCACTCTCTGCTCAAGCTGCTTGTTCTATCTCAAACCTAACCGTCCACCCTATATTTGCAATCGCGACAACCTTATCTATATATCTCTACTACCCTCTCTTCCCTTCTGCTGTGCACTATGGAACTCCAGATCTGTTTGTAGTAACTTTGCATTCATTCATGAGCTATTAATTTCTGAGTCCCTCAACCTCCTTGCCATTTTACAGAAACTTGGCTCACCTCCACTGACACTACATCCCCTGCAGCTCTCTCCTATGGGGGACTCTCTTTCTGCCATACCCCAAGACCCGGAAAGAGACAAGGCAGTGGAGCAGGCAATCTACTTTCTCCAAGTTGCATCTTCCAAATTAAAACCATGACTGCCAATGTCATGGTTTCTCTCTTCCACACTCATGTTTTTCCCCTTGGGAAGTATACTCCTGGGCCTACAGACTTTAGAGGCAAGGGCTAAATTTGCCTCCTGTCAATGTCCATATCCACTATTGTTTCTTCTTGGTCCATGATGGGACTGAGTAACTAGTCGATTGCAGCACTGCCAGTATATGTCGCCACCCAAGGGGTCTGGCCATGAGGTACTGGATCTGGGTCTATGGATAAAAGATTGCAGGAACTTCTAGCTCTTCATACAGCTTTCCGACTGACATAAGCTACAAAATTGCTGGTGTGACAGCCTGACATCCATAACCATTCATGTATTTGAAATAATATTTGGTTAGTGACACACAAAAAAAAATGCCAGTGTTATGTTATACCGCCCTTAGTAATCTATCTAAGAAAATAAATGATGAAGAGACTTTAATGACTATGTGCTAAGAGAAAAGTTTAAAAAAAGTCTTCGGGACCAGATGTGAGCAAATACAAACAATATATTCATTTATTATTATCAAAGTATAAAATACAGTAAAATGTATAAAAAAAAAAGCAAAAAAAACAAGCACATGATAATGAACACACAAGAGCTGAGGAATTTTCTATGGTTACATATTTATCAAGGGTTGTCTATTCCATTAAATCCCAGAAGAATTTCGATTGCGCAAAGAAGTGGCACAAGGGGTCCATGACTCTTCATTCTTAGGGGTAGATTTACCAAACCTTCAAAAAATGAAAATTGGAGGTGTTGTTCATAGCAGCCAATTGGATTGTAGCAATCATGTATCTAGTACAGCACAGAAAATGATAGCTAGAATCTGATTGGTTGCTATGGGCTTTTCAAAAGGTTTGATAAATCTATCCCTTAGTTTCTCTTTGCACCTCACATGTTCCCTCCTTACCATTGTATTATATAACATACTTGGCTAAACATTCTTCCTGCATAACATGGCTGAAGAAGAGTAGAATGCTCTGCAGTATTATTTGCCATAACAATTAACATTTATACATCTAAGTAAAAAACACTAATTCAAATTCATTGCCAGTTGCTGCAACATTAGAGGTATGGAAGGAAATATTTTTTAAACTTAATAAAATGAATATTTAACTTCTAAAATGTTACCAGACACTGTTATATAAATCCTCTTTAGATGCTGCAAATTCTAAACAATTATGACATATGTTTCAAATGAACTTGTCTGAAAACATGTTCTAGCTGCGAGGTATAGCACAGATTTCATAAGGTTGTGGGGCATTAATAGAAGCGGTTGTAGGAGTGAAATCCAGTTTAGCTCCAGGAGGAAGCTGGAATGTGAAGTTTTGCAGCAGCGTTGTGAAAAACAGAAATAGCTCAATTTTAGCCATGTTTTCCCCAGCACAGCTTCTTTTACCTAGAAAAAACACAAATAGGAAACATTAATAGCAGCTAAATGCTACAGTGTATATTCAACACATTTTAACAATTAGTTTATTTCCTCAGGTAATGAAACAATTTTTCACATTCTTTAGTTCTGCATTCGATAATCTAGAATTCTACTCAAGCGAATGTTGCATATAGTTTTTTTTTTCCAGAACAGATTTTGAGTAAAAAAAAATTATTTTATTTATTTTAATGGGAATAATATATGGGAACATATACAAGTTAAGATGCATAAGATGCATCTTATTTTGAGTGAAACAGGTCTTGAAATACACTAGCTATGAGAAACTTTGAACCTACATAAACCAGGTGCAAGTCTCGTAGTTGATGTTTATGAATGATGCATATTTGCTCTGACTGCATCTATATTGCTAGATTTAAGGTTACACGTGTCTTAAGATGCAATTCGAAATACAGACGTGGAAACGGAATCGTGCAGATGCATCTTTGTTCAAATGCAAATCATGGCTGTAAAAAGTCCACAAGCAGTGGACGAAACGCGTCACCTGTTTCTCTACAGTGCCATTGGAAGTAACCACAAGTGAGCCTTATACTGTTGGATCCAAATGGAACCTTTTTACATTGTCTACGGCTACTGCACGAATAGCTGATTGGCCTGCTCCTTTGAATCAGGTGGTCACCTGTGAAGATTAGAAGCTGACACGCTAGTTACCAGCAGAGAGACACCAAAAAGTGAGTTGTTCAAATTCCTGTTTTACGATCAATATACGGATTACATACTAGAATTATTTGGAACTTGTTTCTTCTAGCCTAAAGTACATACTATCCATTTTTTGAATGATAACAAACATTTTTTATACAAAAGTCTAATCATCACCTTAAAGAACACAGACAGTTTCGACTTGGTATCATATTCAGTTGGAGCACATTTTTCTATGTAGTTCCTTTAAGGAATATTGGAGTCTTGGGGGTAAATGTATCAAATAGCGATTTTTGCGAACGGCCGATATCGGCGACTTTGCATGGTAAATTTAAATCGGCACTAGCTTTAAAAGGCAAGTTTTAAATTTACCATGAATAGTCGCCGGATATCAGCAAATTCCAGAAATTGCTATTTGATACATTTGCCCCTTGGGCTTATTTGGGAACATTGGCTGTTTTCTTAATTATTGAGCTCCTAGCATTTAATTGCTCGTTTAATGAGATGATGATGATGATGAAGATGATGGAATCTAAAACCAAGTTCAGGAAAGACAGATAACAGTCAAATTCAGGAGTAAAACAGAGTCAAAATATCAGAAACTAAAAGTAACCGTGTACCCAGAAACTGAACAGCATGTGCTATAGAGTAATATAGGTGCATAACACCTATAATTTCTCACAAGCACAATGAGAACCCAGTGAGTGTTTGGCAGCCTCTGCAGTAGCACAGCTCGATAGAAAGATGTGTGATCGCTCTCAGTATGTAAACAGATTAATCAGTATGTTCATCCTCTCTAATTAAAATATTGGATAATATCAAGTTTCTTCTCTCGGGCTGGGAGTGTTCTCCATAGAGAGGTTGACAAAACAGGAAAAATTTTACCACAGACCAGTCAAGTAAAAAATCTCCTTTCCAAGACCTAAGTTTCATCAACAATTTCTCTTAATCTTTTCAGAATTAGTGTTACCTATTGAGAAAGGTATAAATGCTTCATTCTTTTTTAAATGTCCTTCTGAAGTGAGAAAATGTTCTGGGTAAAATTCTTCTGGTTTTTCAAAATAGGCAGGATCTTTTAGTACAGAGGTCAACAGTGGGAAAACAGTGGTCCCCTGGGAAAAAAAAATTATATAGTTAAAAAACAAGATTATTTTTATTGATCCCATACATTGGCAGACTTCATTTTCAAGACGTAAGGTTGAAAGACGAAGTCCGTAGCCAAATTGACCATATATGTGAATTGCCAAATGAAACAGATATTTTTGGCCAACCCTATACAACAAGATCACAAGGAATGCAAGCAGTGCTTTGACTGATGATCGCAAACTTATATGCTAATGAAGTCATTGCCTTGTCCCCTCCACTTGATACATACTTCATCAAGCCACACTCACTCACAATTTCTTTCCATACCTTCTCCCAAATATTAGGGAAACCGTTTCCTATATGATTCCCCTACATCTTCATGGAGGAGAGCATATCTCTCTCTCTCTAAAAGAAAACGTTTTCTTGTATCCCAGAGCACTCTGGGTAAGTCAACTTTGCTTACACGAAGTACTGAAAGTGGGTGAGTGTTACAGGCTTTACTGAGTAATTACTGAGAGCCAGTGGGCTGTCATCCAGTGCTTACAGCACAGCAATCCAATTTGGATGTCTTCACTTGTTATTTGTGAGAAGAGGCAACACCACGCAAGTATTTATAAAGGATCAATTATCTATTAAATGGAATATCTACCTATTGTACATTATGTAAATGTAACTAGTCACCTCATACATTAAGTTTGGTGCCTTCACACATATCACTTTTACTTTCATTCTAATCATTGGCACATCAGTAAATCCTCTAGAAACTGTATATCCAGTGAAAATGGTATTATACAAATCAATATGCTTTGTAATTGACAAGAGTGCAGATATGCTGTAATTAATCCTTGGACATGGCACACTGTTCTCTGCAATGCACTATACCTCATCTATGGTGAGAGACAGCACGAAGAGCAGTACAGAGACCAGCAACTCGCAGGTTACTAGTTTTTTTGCTTCTCTCCTCCAGATTAGAGGTTACATAAAATGGCACTGAATACATGTAATAATGGGCAATTATGTGTTGTTATCCTTGAGCATTCCACATGAGGGGCAGACAGGAATCTCTGACATCTCTACTCTACTGTCTGTAGATGGAATTGGTTTATGCATTGCTTTCATGATAAGGGTTTCTTTAAGAGCCTTTAGGTCTACACAGAGAGATAAAGGGGAGTTAACTGCCTTTTTCTGCTCTTAAGTGGAGGAGAAAGTTTTACTAATTCCTTTACATGCCGTGTTTGGCTCATATTGAGCCTTTATCTTTGCACGCGCATTTTCTTTCACATCAACTCTTTTATTTTTACTATATTAATAGTAGCGCATGTGTATTTCTTTTAACATATTTGTAGCAGTATATAACTCATTAAGAATCTTGCAGTGGACATCCAATACTGAACCTAGCTCCGTTCCTGATATGCTGTGTATGATAAATGTGACACTCACCTTTGGAATAAAATAGCCTTTGAATGTAACATCTTGAGAAGTTGCATGTGGGGCATTAGCCGGTATGATATCACCAAACCGCTGAATTTCAGTAATGACCGCCTCTGTGTACGGCATTTGCTTCCTATGCTCTATTTGAGGTTGAGCTGATCCAATCACTCTTTCAATTTCATTTTGCACTTTTTCTGTCCAAAAAGACATATTATATAAATAATAATACATGTCACATATTCATAGCCTACAAACACAATGAAGAGTTCTTATTTCTACTAAAAGCTACAGTAAACACATCCGAAGTTAAATCAGTAATTTTCTGGTTTTCCTTTAAGGAATATCTATTCGCCACACATCAAAATTAACTTGCCATAAGTCACCAGTGCTTTGCATGAAGTAATATACAATGGTCTCTCAGTATACACACATAGTATAAGATAAATGGATATATTTCTTTATATACCATTAACAGCATGCTTGTCAATTACATCATAAGCATTACTTTATAAGACACTAGCTTTGCTATTATATACAGTAACTTTGTAGACTATGATCATTCAGGTGTATGTTGCTCTTTCTCAAATAATATATCATAATCATCATTTATTTATATATTATCATAAATACTGTACAGAGAATATTTGTCAATCAGTCCCTGTCCCATTTTAGCTTACAGTTTAAATTCCCCAACAAACCCACTAGGGTTAATTTTTGTCAGCAGCCAATTAACCTACCAGTATGTTTTTGGAGTATGGGAGGAAACCGGAGCACCAGGAGGAAACACTGGGAGAACATACAACTCCCCACAGATAAGTCTATGGTCTGGAATCAAACTCATGATCCCAGCGCTGTGAGGCAGAAGGGCTAACCACTAAGTCACCGTGCTGCTCATATGGAAAACTACCAGAGTTGTCTCTACCAAGCATGTCACTGCTACTGGTTTCATTTATGGGTCCTCAAATATATCTATGTTCTTTACACCTTATACCATTATATACCACTTTTTGAAGCCACCAGATGTCCTACTTTATTGTAAGGTTTAGGGGCATCTATAGAAACTTTACCTATGGGGATAACAAAAAAGTTGTTTAAATTACTAAATAGGATGTGAGTTATTTAGCATAAGACAGCCATTATGTTTTACAGTCAACCGCGTCCTTAAATATTTGAAGAGAGATCAAATATTACAAGTACTTGAAGGTCAGGGCAGTATCACACAGATTCCCTAGCAAGAGAAGTGCAAGTGTTCAGCTTGTTAGTTCTCATATGTTCTTCTTACAGCAAACTGTACTGCATACTTAACACATGGTCTAATTAGTGACTTATACAATGATCATCATCATCATCACCATTTATTTATATAGCGCCACTAATTCCGCAGCGCTGTACAGAGAACTCACTCACATCAGTCCCTGCCCCATTGGGTCTTGCAGTCTAAATTCCCTAACACACACAGACAGACAGGCAGACTAGGGTCAATTTGAAAGCAGCCAATTAACCTATCAGTATGTTTTTGGAGTGATAATACTAGGTTTGCATATGTCTTTATTCCCATTTTTATGCACCCTAAGATTTTATTTGCCTTTGTAGCTGTCACCTGTCACTCAGCTTTCCGTCAACTAGCATAAGACCTTTTTCAAATCAGTTTACTAAATTGTTTTAGATTTAATGTATAAGTAGTGTTAAAGAGTGCTAAAATGGGTGGACCATCCTGATAGTGTGGCAAATGTGCTAATGACAATTTAATAACCAGTCTCATTGATTACTAGAGAAGCACACAAAGCAAAAATAGGCGCTAATGACTATATTTTGGTGCTTCACTGAACCACTACTACAGCATTAACATGTAGTTTACCTGTTATACAATCAAAACAGCTAATAAACAAGAGAGGGCTGGTTAAAGAAATATCTGCATATGATAATTTATTACAAATCTTAATCTAAAATGAATATATAAAAATCACATAAAAAAATGACATAGTAATCACACTAGATGTGGCAAATATAAAATAAGTATCAAATTTGAAGTTAAAATTATATTCCAGTATACACTGAATGATTTTCTCAAACTTAATAATGCTTATAAATGCTAATGTACAAAGGAGGAAAAAAATGACCTAGTAAGCAATCAAGGTGAGAATCTCGTGTGACATTGATACATAAGTTTTATTGGTATATATTAAAAACATAAATGAGTGTTCAACCAAAATGGTACATGGGCGAAGTATTAAAAAAATAGTGTTGAGATAGAAAGAATTTAAAATAGAACACCCCGGTTGTAGGGCTGACTGGAATATCCAAGGTCCCAAGAGAGATCTAGTGCTCTCCTTGTTATGTGCACAAAACTATGGGAAACAGTATTAAACACTTTTGAAGAATCAATGAATATTACATCAAGTGTACTACCAAGATCAAAATTGAAATGTATCTCATCATTAAAATTAATCAAATGTGTAAGGCATGATGAGGTGTTGTTCATGAAACCTTATTGATTCTATGTTATTCCCAACAAAATATTGCAGAATCACAATCCTCAGAATCGATTCAAATAATTTACCCAAATTCAGGCTCATTTCCTGGTTCTGATTTTATTCCCTTTTTAAAATGGTGGTGGTGATCTAACAATTACTGAACTTAGTTTTTTTAGTACACATGGGTGGGTTCCATGAGGACCAAGTGCTTTATCTATCTTAATCTTGTTTAGGTGCAACTTCACATCTTCCAACATTAGACAGGAAACATTTTTTAGTGTACATACTACTGCTCCATACCCCATTTTCTAGCATTATCTTTTTCTTTTGTAAATATAGATTAAAAAAAAAAAAAAATGAACACAATCAACTTTCTCTTTGTCTTCTAAATTTCCCACCTAACATTTAGTGGCCAATTAAGAGTTTTATTTTTATTGCTGTTTATGTACCTTGTACTTTTTCATTACTGTTTATGTTGAAACCTTCTGGGAAGATTTGCAGCCAAATTATTCTGCTCTGTGCTAAGGTTTAAATTCCAGGCAGAACAAATATGGTTGGGGGAATGCTGGGCAGAACATTTTAGGAAAATCTTCAGCTGAAGAAATGTGTAAAATTCAGTAGCCAAATGCAGAACGGGGTGAACATTTTGCCGAACATTTTGAAAATCTCTTCTTTACTAGTCAAAAATAATAATATCTTTCATTATGGCAGCTATGTTACAACATATCTCAAAGGGTTGCATAAAATACAGTTACACTTTTCATACAGGGTTCTTGAACAATATCTAGAGAGAGCTTCTCTATTTTATTCCATTCTTCCAACAAGAAGATTACACTGCCAGCACCAGCCCTGGAGCCATCCCCTCCCCCAAAAAGACTATCGCAGATACAATTGTATCACAATCAGCTGTGTGAAAAATTTCCTTCTTTTCCTTAAAAAAATACATAGTTAAACAATAATTATACCAAAACACAATCTAATAAAATAACCTAAAAATACTTCAATAATTTATTCCTGTATCAGAAGCTGCTATGTATGTATTATGAGTAGTAATGCATCCCCTATTTTTAAATATAAAAATATGAGAAGTCCCCATAGGATACCAAACTCACCCAGCGGCCTTATGCTTTTATATTGGGACAGCACTCTCAGGTGACTTCTCATATCCTTGTATTTCACAGTATGAGTGCATTATCCCATATACTGTATATACATTTCTCACTTTGGATATCTGGATGTTTTATCATAAACAGAAGGCCCCATCTCAGAGTGGTAGAGGTTTTCTCCATTCCAGTACCAAATAGATCCACCATCAGTGCAACCAGGTTGTCATCGTGGAAATACAGAGCGGATTCTGGCTTCCCCTACATAATAAAAATAGAACATCATTATGCTGAATACTATTTACTATAAAACATTTATCATTACAAATGGCAACTGCCAAGTTATGAACTTTATAGTAGAACCAATAGTGATATTTATTTTATGAAAAATTGTACATAGCCTCTTTTGCATTACTAAATGTAGATTTTGGAAATAATTAA